>NC_135973.1:11005908-11145881 GCF_053455715.1 Rhinoraja longicauda
AAACGAAACTCATATTTTGTATAGTATTATTCTAAACCTTACCAAAATAAATGCTATACAATGAATTAAAGTTACATTCAAGAGGAAGAATAACGGGATGCTTTTAAAATGAACCAGAGTCCAATAGGCCAGATAGTCTCCTTTTACTTCAGTCCACAAATCTACCAAGATGTAAGGAAATTTATAGTCCATCAGGATTTTCAAGAGGGAATTGAACAAGCACTTGAAGAAGAAAAAAACAATCAGGCAAAGGAAGAGGGCAATGGTTCAACTGGATTTCTCAACAAGAATCTAGAAAGACTCAATGGGCCAAATGGCTTCTCTCCAAACCATGCCATTACCATGATCCTTCAAAATTCTGCATGTACATAAATGTTCACAATTGAGCATTCTTGACATTAATTCTCATGTTGGCATGTTAACGAGCTGTAATATTGATTTCAGTGGGACTGAGTTAAGACAAAGTAATGTTTAGTGGTTACCGGTGCTGATTCATGCAATATAATAATGAAGTCATTAATTTATAATACACTGAATGATAATCCTGACGTACAAACCTTTACTAAAGCAGGTTGAATATATGATCTGCTATTTAAAAAATATGGTTAAACGATGCTGATTCAGTTTAGTTTATTGTCATATACATCAGGGACCAATGAAATTCCTTGTTCACGTGAAGCTCATGAAGTAAGTACAATACATGGTGTGGCGTCGTGTGGCGTCACCAAACATGACACCAAGTTAAATTGATCACGTCTGCCTGCATATGATCCATTAGATGTGGCCCTTGTGGCTAAAGGGATCAGGGGGTATGGAGAGAAGGCAGGTACAGGATACTGAGTTGGATGATCAGCCATGATCATATTGAATGGCGGTGCAGGTTCGAAGGGCCGAATGGCCTACTCCTGCACCTACTTTCTATGTTTCTATCTCTCTATCTCCCTCTAATCCCTGTACATCCTTATGCCTTACTAAAAGCCTCTTATACACCACTGTCGTATCTGCCTTCACCACCACCCTTGGCAATGTGTTCCAGCCCCCCACTGCACTCTGTGTAAAAGAACTTGCCCTACACATCTCCATTAAACGCTTCCCCTTTCACCTTGTAGCTGTGACCTCGACTGAAGGATATTTCCATTGCTGGGATAAAGGTTCTGACTGTCTATCCTATCTACACCTCTCTTAATTTTATCTTCTTCTATCAAGTGAGGAAAAACTTTTTCAGTCAGAGAGTTGTGAATCTGTGGAATTCTCTGCCTCAGAAGGCAGTGGAGGCCAATTCTCTGAATGCAATCAAGAGAGAGCTGGATAGAGCTCTTAAGGATAGCAGAGTCAGGGGGTATGGGGAGAAGGCAGGAACGGGGTACTGATTGAGAATGATCAGCCATGATCACATTGAATGGCGGTGCTGGCTCGAAGGGCCGAATGGCCTCCTCTTGCACCTATTGTCTATTGTCTATTGTAAGTCTCCCGTCAACCTACGACTTTAGTCTTTAGACTTTAGAGATATAGCATGGAAACGGGCCCTTCGACCCACTGAGTCCGCACCGACCAGCGATACACTAGCACTATCCTACGCACTAGGGACAATTTACATATTCAGACTTTCTAGAGAAAACAATCCAAGTCTATCCAACTTCTCCCTGTAGCTGAAACCTAACCTAGGCAGCATTCTGGTACACCTCCTCTGCACCCTCTCCAAAATCCTCTAGATCTTTCATGTAATGAAACTACCAGAACAGGGTGGCACGGTGGCGCAGCGGTAGAGTTGCTGCCTTACAGCGCCAGAGACCCGGGTTTGATTCTGACTACGGGTGCTGCCTGTACGGAGTTTGTACGTTCTCCGCGTGACCTGCATGGGTTTTCTCCGGAAGCTCTGGTTTCCTCCAGAGCTCCAAAGACAGACAGGCTTGTAGGCTAATTGGCTTGTTGAAAAAGATAACTTGTCCCCAGTGTGTGTAGGATAGTGTTAGTGTGCAGGGATTGCTGGTCAGCGCAGACTCGATGGGCCAAAGGGCCTGTTGCCGCGCTGTATCTCTAAACTAAACTAAAACTAAACTGAACCAGGTAACACTCCAAAAGTGGCCAAATCAAAATCCTATAAAGCTGCATCATGGCTTGCTGACTGATGTGGCCATTACCAGTCTTTCATAGAAACATAGAAAATAGGTGCAGGAGTAGGCCATTCGGCCCTTCGAGCCTGTACCGCCATTCAATATGATCATGACTGATCATCCAACTCAGTATCCTGTACCTGCCTTCTCTCCATACCCCCTGATCCCTTTAGCCACAAGGGCCACATCTAACTCCCTCTTAAAAATAGCCAATGAACTGGCCTCAACTACCTTCTGTGGCAGAGAATTCCACAGCATTGTATTATGGTCGATGTTAGAGCTACTGGATTATGACCATTGAGACTTTACATTAATAATGAAAATCATGATCTGCTCTCCAAAATTTAGAAATCCAATGTGCACAAACTATTGTAACTGCCATCGGTGCGAAGACTGCTTATTTTGTTGCGATATTCCTTTTAATGTAAAAGGGAGCATTTTTCACAGCTTGTTGTTCAGTCTCTATAGCGAGAGCATTAGCACAACAAGCAGCTAGCTGTGAAGATAATGCGTGCATTTATATGTTATCCTAAAATAATTTAGCCACGAGCATTATATTTGCTGCACTTACTATCAATAAAATTGTATTATTAAAAGCATACTGTTTCTAAATAAAGTATGTTTTCTCTTGAAGCTTAATTTTGCACGCAAAGTTATTTAGATTTACCTACAACAAACCCGTTTCTCATTGCTTAAATAGGACATCATTTTAATGTAAGTATTTCATTTTTGCCTTGAAGTACGAATTTCAATTTTCATCTTATTACTTAAAAATAAAGAGGTCACCTGTTTAAAACTAAGATGGGGTGAAGCATTTTTTAATTTTTAGTGTTTAGAGATGCAGAGGGGAAGCAGGCTCTTGGGCTTACCGAGTCTGCACCGATCAGTGCACTAGCACTATCCTTTGCACACTAGGGACAATTTTCTGCTTTACCAAGGCCAATTAACCTACATACCTGTGCGTCTTTGGAGTGTGGGTGGAAACCGGAGCATCTGGAAAAAAAACGGTCACAGGAAAAACGCACAAACTCTGTAGACAGCACCCGTAGACAGGATCGAACCCAGGTCTCTGGCGCTGTAAGGCAGCAACTCTACCGCTGCGCCCCTTTTATTTCAGAGTGTTGTCAGTCTTTGGAAACCTCATCCTCAAAATGGGTGGAAGCAGGCTGTTTCGATGTTTTAAAGGTTGAGGTAAATAGTTCCTGAAAGGAAGGAGTGGCAGATAACATGAGGTGGACAGGAATGCAATGCTGAAGCTACAACCGGATCAGATGCAATCAAACTGAATGACAGCACAGACTTGAGCGAGATGAATGGCCTATTCCTGCTTGTAATTTGTATTAGGAGCAGGAATCGGCATTAGCAAAAGGAGCAGCAAGCACATCCAGGTCAGGCTATTTTAACAATGACATTGCTGATCACCTTTGGTTAAGTGCATGCAATTATTGCCTTGTTAACAACTGGAACAGGAGTGGATAATGACAAGGCAAGAGTGAGCAACATACTGGACTTTGGTGAACAATGGTATCTATGGTGAACTATCTTTTGTTTACTTTAGTTTACTTGAGTTTAGTTTAGTTAGAGATACAGCCTGGAAATAGGAGCATCAGCCACAGCTGGAATTAGAACAGAGGCCACACCAACCATCGACTGATCACCCGTGCACTAGCTCTATGTTAGAACACTTTCGTATCCCACACACTAGAGGCAATTTACAGAAGCCAATTAACCTACAAACCTGTACGTCTTAGGAATGTGGGAGGAAACCCTAGCACCCGGAGAAAACCCACGCAGTCACAGGGAGAACGTACAAACTCCATACAGGCATCAACCGTGGTCAGGATCAAACCCGGGTCTCTGGGGCTGTAGGAGAGCAGCTCTACCACTGTGCCGCGACAATCGGTAAAGGTACTACCCAGATTATGAACGACTGACATACGTACAGCCCATACACACGGACATGTATGTAATCATTTCTTGATTAGTACGGGTGTCAGGGGTTATGGGGAGAAAGCAGGGGAATGGAGTTAGGAGGGAGAAATAGATCAGCCATGATTGAATGGCGGAGACTTGATGGGCTGAATGGCCTACTTTTATTCCTATTCCTTATGAACAAGAGTTTGTGAGACTAGGGGATGGGCTTGCTGGCTGCTGGGGGCTGTAGCTGAACCAACTCGGTTTGTGGTTGCATTTCTGAATTGCAAACTGTCCTGCGTCCGAACAATGCGTGGGAATGGAACTGTTGTCTAACCTGGGGCGACCTTGTGACATTTATATCCGAAGAAATGTTCACAGAAAGTAAAGAGCTAAATCAGTCATCTAAAGAGAGTGGCATGGTGGCACAGCGGTAGAGTTGCTGCCTTTAACGCAAGAGTCCTGGGTTTGATCCTGACTACAGGTGCTGTCTACATGGAGTTTGTACGTTCTGTGACCGCGTGGGTTTTCTCTGGGTGCTCCGGTTTCCACCCACACTCCAAAGACGTGCAGGTTTGTAGGTTAATTGGCTCTGTAAAAAGATTCTACTTCATGCACTGGATAGAACTAGTGTACATGGTGATTGCTGTTCAGCCCGGACTCGGTGAGCCGAAGTGCCTGGTTCCCTGCGCGCACGCACACATGCACACACACACACACACTGGTCTAAGGGGAAGATTTAAAGGAGAGACGTAAAGGAAACGTTTAAATTAATGTTTACACTTAAAATCTAAAGTGTTTAAAGTCTTCCAGAACAATTTAGCACCTGTTGGTGTGAGACTCCACAGTTTAAATGCAGCTCCTTCCGAGGTTAGTGAGATTAATTGAGGCGGCAATAAAAAAATATGCTTATGTTATTAAGTCACTGCACTAACATTCTGTGATGCGTCTAAATAGCACTTTATATTCAAATATGGCATCTTTATGGAAGTGTTTGGCAAGTGAAGACACTGTTTTTGGTACTGCTAATAATGCAACAGCACAAATCACCAATAAAAATTGTGTTTATTTACAATTTGTGAGGGGTTCCCCCCCCCCCCCCCCCACCCCACCCCCAGTTCATTGGCTATATTTAAGAGGGAGTTAGATGTGGTTCTTATGGCTAAAGGGATCAGGGGGTATGGAGAGAAGGCAGGTACAGGTTACTGAGCTGGATGATCAGCCATGATCATATTGAATGGCGGTGCAGGCTCGAAGGGCCGAATGGCCTACTCCTGCACCTATTTTCTATGTTTCTATGTTTCTAACCTGGAACTCACTGTGACTTGGCTGCAGAATCTGGGCCATTGTATCTGACTTTTAATTCAGAGGCAGGAAATGTATGAGGTTTCACATGTTTCGTCTCGGCTATGGCAATGTCCTTCATGTATCTTGGTCTTGCACTTGCTCCGGCTTTCTCTCCCCTTTATTCTGCACATAAATCATGCTCAAAACTGTTGCCTTTCATTGCCACAATAAGGTCAGTTGATTGCGGTGGTAACAAAAGGCTGTACCACAGCTAGACACATCCAAAGATAGAATTCACTTTTTCATTTTTGCGAGTCTTCATTAAGATCCATGAGAAAACACTGAGAAAAAAAAACAGTTTTCATGTCACATGTGAAGTTTCTTTAACCTGAAGCGTCAACTCTCTTTCCCTTCCCACAAGTGCTGCCTGACCTGCTTAAGTGTTTCCAGCTTTTTTTGTTCTGCTTTTAACATCAGTTGCCCCCATAACATACTGTTAAATATTGGCATGTGGGAATGACAGGAACATTGTGTTCAGTTTTGGGCAAACTGCTATAGGAAGGGTGGTGTTAAGCTGGAAGGAGTGCAGTGAAGATTTCCGAGGCTTTTACCAGGACTCGAGGGCCTGATCAGCAAGGGAGTGGTTGGACAGGATAAGATTTTATTCCTTGGAACACAGGAGGATGAGGAATGATCTTACAGTGGCGTGTAAGACCATGAGGGGAATAGATAGGATAAATGAGGGACAACTTTTTCACACTGAGGATGGTGGGTACATATGGTGGGTACATATCTGGTACACAGATCTACATGATCTGCAAGTTCTGCTGTATATATGTAGAAAGGTCCAATAAAACGAAGGAGATTTGTGTCCTGGAACATTAGGCATGACAAGGCATTAGTGGTGGCGCGGTGGCAGATTTGCTGCAAACACAGTGCCAGAAACCCGGGTTCAATCCTGACTACGGGTGCTGTCTGTACGGACTTTGTACATTCTTCCTGTGACCGCATGTGTTTTCCCCGGTTTCCTCCCACACTCCAAAGCCAAACACGTTTGTAGGTTAATTGGCTTCTGTAAAATTGTAAATTAGCCCTAGTGTGTGGGATAGCGCTAGTGATAGTGGCTGGTCGGTGCGGACTCGGTGGGCCAAGGTGTGCGGACTTTCCTGACATATCGCTGGGTGTCCCACTGAATTACTATTCACATTCTGATCTTTAATCATCAGGAAATTACATAGAGCATCGCAGAGTGACTTTTCCAGCTCTTGGGGAAATGAGTATCAATGGGAAACTGTAATTAAATGCGCGTAGCATAAAAAATAAAGTGGATGAGCTTGAGGCTCAGTTAGTCATGGGCAAGTATGATGTTGTAGGGATCACTGAGACATGGCTACAAGAGGACCAGGGCTGGGAACTGAATATTCAGGGATACACAACGTATAGAAAAGACAGACAGGTGGGCAGAGGGGGTGGGGTTGCTCTGCTGGTAAGGAATGATATTCATTCCCTTGCAAGGGGTGACATAGAATCAGGAGATGTTGAATCAGTATGGATAGAAATGAGGAATTGTAAGGGTAAAAAGACCCTAATGGGAGTTATCTATAGGCCCCCAAACAGTAGCCTCGACATAGGGTGCAAGTTGAATCAGGAGATAAAATTGGCGTGTCACAAATGTAATGCTACGGTGGTTATGGGAGATTTCAACATGCAGGTAGACTGGGAAAATCAGGTTGGAAATGGACCCCAGGAAAGAGAGTTTGTAGAGTGCCTTCGAGATGGATTCTTAGAACAGCTTGTACTGGAGCCTACCAGGGAGAAGGCAATTCTGGATTTAGTGTTGTGTAATGATCCTGATCTGATAAGGGGACTAGAGGTAAAAGAGCCATTAGGAGGCAGTGATCACAACATGATAAGTTTTACTCTGCAAATGGAAAGGCAGAAGGGAAAATCGGAAGTGTCAGTATTACAGTATAGCAAAGGGGATTACAGAGGCATGAGGCAGGAGCTGGCCAAAATTGACTGGAAGGAGGCCCTAGCAGGGAAGACGGTAGAACAGCAATGGCAGGTATTCCTGGGAATAATGCAGAGGTTACAGGATCAATTTATCCCAAAGAGGCGGAAAGACTCTAAGGGGAGTAAGAGATACCTGTGGCTGACAAGGGAAGTCAGGGACAGCATAAAAATTAAGGAGAGGAAGTATAACATAGCAAAGAAGAGTGGGAAGACAGAGGATTGGGACTCTTTTAAAGAGCAACAAAAGTTAACTAAAAAGGCAATACGGGGAGAAAAGATGAGGTACGAGGGTAAACTAGCCAATAATACAAAGGAGGATAGCAAAAGTTTTTTTAGGTACGTGAAGAGGAAAAAAATAGTCAAGGCAAATGTGGGTCCCTTGAAGACAGAAGCAGGGGAATTTATTATGGGGAACAAAGAAATGGCAGACGAGTTAAACCGTTACTTTGGATCTGTCTTCACTGAGGAAGATACACACAATCTCCCAAATGTTCTAGGGGCCGGAGAACCTAGGGTGATGGAGGAACTGAAGGAAATCCACATTAGGCAGGAAATGGTTTTGGGTAGACTGATGGGACTGAAGGCTGATAAATCCCCAGGGCCTGATGGTCTGCATCCCAGGGTACTTAAGGAGGTGGCTCTAGAAATAGTGGAAGCATTGGAGATCATTTTTCAATGTTCTATAGATTCAGGATCAGTTCCTGTGGATTGGAGGATAGCAAATGTTATCCCACTTTTTAAGAAAGGAGGGAGAGAGAAAACGGGTAATTATAGACCAGTTAGTCTGACATCAGTGGTGGGGAAGATGCTGGAGTCAATTATAAAAGACGAAATTGCTGAGCATTTGGATAGCAGTAACAGGATCATTCCGAGTCAGCATGGATTTACGAAGGGGAAATCATGCTTGACAAATCTACTGGAATTTTTTGAGGATGTAACTAGGAAAATTGACAGGGGAGAGTCAGTGGATGTGGTGTACCTCGACTTTCAGAAAGCCTTCGACAAGGCCCCACATAGGAGATTAGTGGGCAAAATTAGAGCACATGGTATTGGGGGTAGGGTACTGACATGGATAGAAAATTGGTTGACAGACAGAAAGCAAAGAGTGGGGATAAATGGGTCCCTTTCGGAATGGCAGGCAGTGACCAGTGGGGTACCACAAGGTTCGGTGCTGGGACCCCAGCTATTTACGATATACATTAATGACTTAGATGAAGGGATTAAAAGTACCATTAGCAAATTTGCAGATGATACTAAGCTGGGGGGTAGTGTGAACTGTGAGGAAGATGCTATGAGGTTGCAGGGTGACTTGGACAGGTTGTGTGAGTGGGCGGATACATGGCAGATGCAGTTTAATGTAAATAAGTGCGAGGTTATTCACTTTGGAAGTAAGAATAGAAAGGCAGATTATTATCTGAATGGTGTCAAGTTAGGAAGAGGGGATGTTCAACGAGATCTGGGTGTCCTAGTGCATCAGTCACTGAAAGGAAGCATGCAGGTACAGCAGGCGGTGAAGAAAGCCAATGGAATGTTGGCCTTCATAACAAGAGGAGTTGAGTATAGGAGCAAAGAGGTCCTTCTACAGTTGTACCGGGCCCTGGTAAGACCGCACCTGGAGTACTGTGTGTAGTTTTGGTCTCCAAATTTGAGGAAGGATATTCTTGATATTGAGGGCGTGCAGCGTAGGTTCACTAGGTTAATTCCCGGAATGGCGGGACTGTCGTATGTTGAAAGGCTGGAGCAATTAGGCTTGTATACACTGGAATTTAGAAGGATGAGGGGGGATCTTATTGAAACATATAAGATAATTAGGGGATTGGACACATTAGAGGCAGGAAACATGTTCCCAATGTTGGGGGAGTCCAGAACAAGGGGCCACAGTTTAAGAATAAGGGGTAGGCCATTTAGAACGGAGATGAGGAAGAACTTTTTCAGTCAGAGAGTGGTGAAGGTGTGGAATTCTCTGCCTCAGAAGGCAGTGGAGGCCAGTTCGTTGGATGCTTTCAAGAGAGAGCTGGATAGAGCTCTTAAGGATAGCGGAGTGAGGGGGTATGGGGAGAAGGCAGGAACGGGGTACTGATTGAGAGTGATCAGCCATGATCGCATTGAATGGCGGTGTTGGCTCGAAGGGCTGAATGGCCTACTCCTGCACCTATTGTCTATTGTCTATTGTCTATTTCAACACCAAATTGCAAAATCGGGCGTCAACTTTAGATGAGCCGATGAACCGGTCTACACAGCACATGAGGGAGCTTCAGCCACTGCAGCCTTTAAAAGGGCAATGGCATCTTACACAAGCAGGTTGGGACGATTGTGTCATTTTTACATCATCAAGGCATTAATCTCAGGCTAAGACACAAAGTATGTAGGTTAATTGACTGGGTAAATGTAAAAAATTGTCCCTAGTGGGTGTAGGATAGTGTTAATGTGCGGGGATCGCTGGGCGGCGCGGACTTGGTGGGCCGAAAAGGCCTGTTTCCGCGCTGTATATATATGATATGATATGAAAGTGCTGCAGTAACCCTGCTGGTCAGGCAGCATCCCTGGAGAACTTGGCGAGGTGATGTTTCAGGTAGGGACCCTTCCTCAGACTGATCAGACTGACCCTTCTTCAGTCTTAATTAATTAATCAGTTTATCTCATGCTGATCATTCATATTTTGCAGGTACAGTTGCAACATTTAAGAAAATGTTGGACAGGTACATAGGTAGGATAGGTTTGGAGGAATATGGGCCAAATGCAGGCAGGTGGGGCTAGTGTAGATGGGACATGTTGGCCGGCATGGGCAAGTTAGGCCAAAGGGCCTGTTAACACGCTGTAGGACTCTATGACTGGTGGTGAATATTCTCAAAGTTATTTATTTTAACATTGCCGCCAGGCTGGGTCCTTAAACAGAAAGGACTTCTCTATATTTCCTTTTCTCTCTGACCTCTTTAGCAGCAACATTTTTGATGACGAGGCAGTACGAGCAATCCTACTACAAAATATTTCAAGACACATTTACTTAATTCCTCTTTTAAGACTTTGACTAACTGATTATCTCTAATTAAGGACGATAGGTTTAAATGAGTAAACACGAGGCTAAATTTACTCCAAATGAGAATTGATGACAAACCCCTTTGGGAAATACTTCAGTAAGACAGCCCTGTTAAACCTGCAACAAAGGTTCTCGACTGAAATGTTGTTAAATTATATAGATACATTAGCCTAGAAAGTGATTGGTGTGGCAGTGGCTGTTAATCCATTGCTGTACTGCATTTCTAAGAGCATGTTGGTTGTGGAATTGCAATGTGCAAGATCAGTAGATGAAGGATTTAGGCATTACAAAACTAGTCACAACTTGGGAAGACCTTCCCTTCACACAAGACATTAGAACAGAATGCTATACCATCTTAGTGAACAAAAAGTGCTAGAGTAAATCAACAGGTCAGGTGGCATCTCCAGAGAACATGGATAGGTGACGTTTCAGGTCGAGATTCTTCCTCAGTCTGAAGAAGGGTCTCAACACGAAACATCATCCATCTATGTTTTCCAGAGATGCTGCCTAACCTGCCGAATTACTCCAACATATTTTTGTCCTCCCGTGTATTAATCTGCATCTGCCGTTCTTTGTTTTTACATGCTGTACCGTGCTGCCTGGATTAGAGGGTTTCAGCTACAGGGAGAGGTTGGATAGACTTGAGGTGGTGGTTTCTCTGAAAGGTCAGTATGTTGGGGGGAGACTTGATGGAAGTATATAAAATTATGATAAGGGGGAAGTCTTTTAGGACCGAGATGAGAAAACATTTCTTCACACAGAGAGTGGTGAGTCTGTGGAATTCTCTGCCACAGAAGGTAGTTGAGGCCAGTTCATTGGCTATATTTAAGAGGGAGTTAGATGTGGCCCTTGTGGCTAAAGGGATCAGGGGGTATGGAGAGAAGGCAGGTACAGGTTACTGAGCTGGATGATCAGCCATGATCATATTGAATGGCGGTGCAGGCTCGAAGGGCCGAATGGCCTACTCCTGCATCTATGTTTCTATGTTTCTATGAAAGGTACAGATAGGGTAGACAATCAGAATCTTTTCCCCAGGTTGGAAATGTCCAACACAAGAGTGCATCGCTATAAAGTGGGATGGGGAAAGCTTAATGGAGATGTGCAGAGCTATTTTGTTTACATAGAGAGTAGTGTGGCCTTGAATCCATTGCCAGGGGTGTTGGTGGAGGCAGACACAATAGTGGCATCTGAGGCTTTTAGATAGGCACACGGAATGTAGGGAACAGAGGGACATGGATCATGCACAGACAGATGAGATCATTTTAATTTGGCATAATTTTTGGCACAAACATTGTGGGCCATTGGATCCGTTCCTGCGCTGTTCATAACACAGAGTTTGTTCGATGCTCTACATTCTTAAGGCAGGAGCTCTTCTCTAAATTTAGTTTAGTTTAATTAAGAGATACAACGAGGAAACAGGCCCTTCGGCCTACTGAGTCCATGCCAACCATCGATCCCCGCACACTACACTACCCTACACACACTGGGGACAATTTACAATTATACCAAGCCAATTAGTCTAGAAAACTGGAAGAAAACCCATGCGGCCATGGGGAGAACGTACAAACTCTGCATAGTACAGCACCCATAGTCAGTATCGAACCCAGGTCTATGGCGCCATAAGGCAACAGCTCTGCCGCTACATCACCGTGCTGCCCCTGTTGTTTTGATATATAGCTCCATTCAGGTTAGGCAACAGTTGTGTCACAGTCTGTCCTGTTCACTCACCTGCCAGCCACGCCCACCACGTTAAGCCAACTCCCCTCACCCGTTCACTCACCTGCTCCAGATCACCAATCAAGCCAGCATATAAACCCTTCCTGCACACACACTCTTTGCCAGATTGTTCTTAGCCCTCATGCAAGACTCTCCAGCATTCTCTCTCGGACTGATTTCCCGTTGCCGACCCTGCCCGCTCCCGACCTTCATGCCTCGTCGTAGCCCTGGTGAACGCCTCAGTCTTCTGTCCACGAGCAGGTAGAAATAACGCTCATTCTAAAACTACTTCCTCGGTTCCGTGTGCTGCATTTGGGTCTACCTGCAAGTTGTTTCTCTGAGTGCAATCAGATCATCTCCAAACCTACACTTTCAGCAAATCTCCAGGCTTGCTCTGCCTGCTCCTCTCCGAGCAAGTTGAATTCCACGACCCATACATCTCTGTCTCTTCCCTGCCGTTGCTCCACAAACTGAGATGTTTGCTGGCATCTCCTCGCCACTGCATGGAAGGAGGTGAAGGGCGCAAGGCTGGGAACTCCTGGGACCTTGGTGGCCAGAGGACAAAACTATTAAAAAAACATTGACACAAGGAACTGCACAAGCTGTTTTACAAAAAAAAGAATCAAAATGCAGGAGTGACTCAGCCACCTCTGGAGAATGGATAGGCAGCATTTCGATTTGGAGCCCTTCTTCTGGCTGCTCTTTGGAACATGCATGCACAGTGCTTGGTCCCCAATGCCAATGTTCTGAGCTGCATAAATAAAGGTGGGCTTATGATCCATTGATTAGAAGTGGAAGCAACTTTGCACCAGCCACACCACGAAACATCAGTGTTGGCAAGCTCTCTTTAGCGTTTAGGCTTTAGAGATACAGAGCAGAACCAGGCCCTTCGGCCCACCAAGTCTGTGCCGACCAGTGATCACCCCGTACACTAGCACTACCCTAGTACACTAGGGGACAATTTACAACCTTACTGAAGCCAATTACAAATTGTACGTTTTTAGGGTGTGTGAATGTGGAGATGAGGAACGCAGAGCCGGATCTATCTTATTTGTCTGCTTGGGCCACTGGATGTTGAATGGGCTTTGCAACATTGTGTGCTAGGTTAAATCACATGCTTGAGGCTCTCTCTCTCTCTCTCACACACAGTTACTGAGGGAATCCTGGTTAGTTTCTTTTCCACCGCCTAGTAATATACTTAAATTCAGCGGGTTGTCACGTCTGATCTGAGATAGATCTGGCTCTGCGTTCCTCATCTCCACATGAGCAAACCGGAGCACCCGGAGAAAACCCACAAGGTCATGGGGAGAACGCACAAACTCCGTACGGACAGCGCCCATAGTCAGGATCGAGCCCGGGCGTCTCAGGCGTGGTAAAGGCAGCAACTCAGCCGCTGCTCCACCCTGCTCCCTCACAGTTCCCTTCTGAACTATTTTTATTCACAAAATGCTGGAGTAACTCAGCAGGTCAGGCAGCATCTCGGGAGAGAAGGAATGGGTGACGTTTCGGGTCGAGACCCTTCTTCAGACTGAACTCTTACGGGTGAACTTTGGCCGAGGAGAGATGAGCGTACAGCTGATGAAGTAGTCTCTGCATCCAAAGTGAAGCCTCCCTGTTTATTCGAAGGCTGCAGCTTCAGCAGTGTAAGTAGGGTTCATGAATGAGAAAGCAATCTATCAGGCAGCCGGCTGACAATATTTTGGTGATCTATTTCCTCGCTGAAATGCTGTTGATCACGGTAAGGCGACGATGACAGCGAAGCCGGCCAACTCAAGCGGGGAAAATTGATTTTTTTTTTCAGGGGGTGGAGAACGAAGGATCACGCTGAGTACATTTGAATCAGAACATTACCGTGATTAGCTTGACAGTTGAAAAGTTCAAATAAATCATATTTTAATACCGTTGGAAAGCTGTTCCCACCACAACATGCCATCGTTTCAGTGTAACTTCTTTTATTGAACTGATCTGGTATAGTTACCGACACAACATCGAATTGAAAAAATAAGTTGCAATGTTTATGGCCCTTACACCTAATGCATCAGATTTAGTTTATCGACATCCCATAAGTTTCAAAGAGATTCATTTTAGTTCCAAAGGCGAATAACAATGAATACTGGAATAATGAAGTTTATTCAGGAAAAAGCAGGTTTGGTGTAGAATTACAGTGCCAGAGACCCGGGTTTGAACCTGACTATGGCTGCTGATAGTACAGAGTTTGTCCATGCTCCCTGGGACTGCGTGGGTTTTCTCCGTGTGCTCTGGTTTCCTCCCACAGTCCAAAGACGTACAGGTTTGCAGGTTAATTGGCATTGGTAAAATTGTAAATTGTTCTTAGTGTTAGCTTGCAGGGTGATCGCTGGTCGGTGCCGACTCTGTAGATTGAATGGCCTGTTTCCACGCTGTATCTCTAAAGTCTAAAGTAAAATCTCTAAAGGCAATGAGGCGGAGTTCTGGACCATTTAACCAGAGGCTGAATTGCCACAACATTTCATCTCATTTACTAACGATGCAGGGTATCGACCAAAAACGTGAACTATTTCACATTTACCTTCACCTCCATCGATACCACATGACATAATGACCTTCCGAATAGTGAAAGACCTGGATAGAGTGGATGTGGAGAGGATGTTTCCACTAGTGGGAGAGTCTAGGACCAGAGGCCACAGCCTCAGAATAAAAGGACGTATCTTTAGAAAGGAGATAAAAAGGAATATCTTTAATCAGAGGGTGGTGAATCTGTGGAATTCATTGCCACAGACAGCTGTGGAGGACATTGGGTATTTTTAAGGCAGAGACTGACAGATTCTTGATTAGTACGGGTGTTATGTGGAGGCAGGAGAATAGGCTTGAGAGGGAAAGATAGATCAGCCATGATTGAATGGCGGAGTAGACTTGATGGGCCAAGTGGCCTTAATTCTGCTCCTATAAGTTATGAACCTACTGATTTCCTCCAACAGTCGTTGTTTTGCTCCCCGGTTACAGCATCTGCAGTGTCTTGTCTGCATCAATCTCCAGTGGCGTTTGAAGCCCTCGATCCTTGTACATTTGTTGCCACGCTGCCTTGGATCCCAACTCTTCCTGTGTTTCAAAGTGGATGTCAAACCTGTCAAACTTTTCTCCTTCCCAGTTGCCTCTTTGGTGTTCCGAAACCATCTCCCTGACTTTCCCTTTCTGAATTCCCACAAAGGTTTCCGGTTTTTGTCGCGATTGTTTACCATTCGGCCCTGTCACATTCTGCCTCGCCTACATGGGGCTGAGGTCAATAACTTGTCTTCTTCAGACAACGCGGATGGTTCAACAGCCCCGACCGCGGGTGAACAAAGAGGAAGATGATTGAACTTGATTGCCTTCCATCACAGTGAGGAATGTGGAATCCGTTATAGTAGATGCCTATGTTAAATTTTACTTTATGTGGCTGTGTGTCTTGTTGCTTTTCACTGAGTATGGTTGTATGGTAACTCAAATTTCACTGTACCTTAATTGGTACATGTGACAATAAATTGATCTTGAAATCTTGAAATCTTGACATCCTTCAGAGGATCTTTAGAGGTTTGAAACAGCCTACACATTTCAATGTAGTCCTCTCTCAAAGCATCTAACTCAATTAATTCAGTCATTCTGGAAGCAACCTGAAACGTCACCCATTCCTTCTCTCCAGAGATGGTGCCTGTCCCACTGAGTCACTCCAGTTTTTTGTGTCTATCTTCAGGTAAACACTCTGTTGTTCCCCAAATCTCTAAATGACCCACTGCATTACCTTTGTTTCAACTGAATCAATATGGATTAGGTTTAGGTAGGTTTCGGTTTATTATTCTCAGGTGTTGTTATTCTCTTGCTATTGAAGGCGTGCAGCATAGGTTTACTAAGGGGCCACAGTTTAAGGATAAAGGGTAGGCCATTTAGAACTGAGATGAGGAAAAACTTTTTCAGTCAGAGAGTTTTGAATCTGTGGAATTCTTTGCCTCAGAAGGCAGTGGAGGCCAATTCTCTGAATGCATTCAAGAGAGAGCTAGATAGAGCTCTTAAGGATAGCGGAGTCAGGGGTTATGGGGAGAAGGCAGGAACGGGGTACTGATTGAGAATGATCCTTGTTTCTATAATAGACAGAGCCTCATTTATGATGAACCTACTGCTACTCACCTTGTCCAGAGACTCTATTAGTAATACAGCTGTTGTGCAAAATATCTGCACTAATCTGCCTACTTTTGAGGTCTATAAGATCACAAGAGAAATAAATAGGGTAAATGCACCTCAAAAGTAGGCAGATTAGTGCAGATATTTTGCACAACAGCTGTATTACACAGATTAAGGGAATCGAGAACCAGAGGACACAGGTTTACGGTGAGGAGGGAAAGATTTAATAGGAACCGGAGGGGCAACTTTTTTTACACATAGGATGGGTAGGTATTGGGAACGAGCTGCCGGAGCAGATTGTTGAGGCAGGTACTATCACAAAGTTTAATAAACATTTAGAGAGGTACATGGATAGGATAACCTTAGAGGGGATATGGGCCAAATGCAGGCAGGTGAGACTGGTGTAAATGGTGCATGTTGGTCAACTTGCGCTGAAGGGCCTGTTTCCACATTGCATGACTCTATGACACTATGACTTTATAATTAGTGCAATTGATAACGTGAAGCCCATTGTCAAGGTGACATCCTTGGGCTTCCTTGCTGGGGATTGGGAGACCTCCAATACCACTCCCCATGATCCCACTAACATAGCACCAGGTTCCTTAGAAAAACCCTTGTTGCACTAGCCTCCCTGTGTGACTGGAACACATGACAAACCATCTGTCTTCTGGACAGGAATGTAGTTATATAAAAAAAAACATTTTCCTGAATTAAACTCCTTGTTACGCTGAGGCTTCAGGTTTTCCTTGTCAAAGCTGTCCCCAGCTGAGGCCGGCCATTTTAGATCTGTGACCTTCTATCTTTGAACACTGCCTGACCCGTTGAATTACTCCAACACTTTGTGCTTTGCTCAAGATTCCAACAACTGCAATTCCTCGTGTCTCCTTTAATTACGTTTATGATGGTTTCTGTGGAGATTTATTGTTTGGTGTCGCCCAATATATTTCACTGTAAATTCAAACCATTTTTTTTTTCCGCAAAAGCGTTGGATGTGCTGTCGCTCAGTAAAAGAATACAAGAAGACTGGAAGATGGCAAAAACGTCACGTGCAGAATAAAAGGTATTGGCCATGAAATCGGACATTTTAAGCACTAGTTTTCAACGTGAACTGTGACTTCCCATTCTGACATTTCACACTGAAATCAGGCCTGAAGCCCGAGCCATGTTAAAATCACATTGAATTTCCGTGCCTCTGATTCATTACTAGTTATTCATAGAGTCAGAGAGTAATACAGCATGAAAAAAGGCCCTTTGACCCAACTTGTCCATGCCGACCAAGATCTAAATTGTCCCATTTGCCCAGGTTATTGATTCCCATACCCTGAGTAAAAGACTGTGCATTTATGCTATCTATTCCCCCTTATGCTTTTCTACACCTCTACAAGATCACCCCTCAGTCTTCTGCACACCAAAGAATAAAGTCCCAGCTTGCCCAACCTCTCCTTGTAACTCAGGCCCTCTGGTCCTGGCAACATTCTTTGTAAATTTTCTCTGCACTCTTTCCAGCTTAATGACATCCTTCCTATAGCAAGGTAGACAAAATTGAACACTGTACTCCAAATATGGCTTCACCAACGTCTTGTACGACTGTAACATAATATCCCAACTTCCATACTCAATTCACTTGGAAGATTCTGCCCTGGTTTGACTTCCCCAAACTGTAACGTCTCGCACTTATCTATATTAAACTCCAGTAACCTAAGGCCATTTGTCCAGCTGATCAAGAGCCTGCCGATAATGTTTTATGACCACCTTTGCTATCTACGATGCCATTCACTTTCGTGCCACCTGCAAACGTACTGATGGTGGCTCGTACACTCTCATCTCCGGGGAAACATAACTCACATTTCCCAATGGACAGCTCTCCAACATTTATGGCAGTTCGAATTATGGAATGGGAGAGCAAGTCTGTCTCCTTGAACAGAGTGGGTGTGTAAATTCTCCGGAATAGCAATGAGCAATGGGCAATGAAAAAGGGTTAATTAATTAGTAACCTTTTACTTTAAGAGCCTCTGGGAAATAATAATATGAAAGAAATTTTATATATTGAAATTGGAAGTAATTTAGTTCAATCTGAAACCAGAATCTTAAATGTGAAGAAAGCAAATTAGGAAGCTATGAGGAGTGCCTTGGCTAAGGCAGGTTGGGAAAGCACAGGACACCTGCTTTACCTCCCCCCTCAATCAAACACCTGTCCCTTTACCTCCCCCCGCAACTCCATCCAAGGACCCAAACAGTCTTTCCAGGTGAGACAGAGGTTCACCTGTACCTCCTCCAACCTCATCTATTGTATCCTCTGCTCTAGATGTCAACTTCTTTACATCGGCGAAACCAAACGCAGGCTCGGCGATCGTTTCGCTCAACACCTTCGCTCAGTCCGCCTTAACCATCCTGATCTCCCGGTGGCTGAGCACTTCAACTCCCCCTCCCACTCCCAGTCTGACCTTTCTGTCATGGGCCTCCTCCAGTGCCATAGTGAGGCCCACCGGAAATTGGAGGAACAGCACCTCATATTTCGCTTGGGCAGCTTGCAGCCGAGCGGTCTGAACATTGACTTCTCCAACTTTAGATAGTTCCTCTGTCCCTCTCTTCCCCTCCCTCTTCCCAGTTCTCCCTCTATCTTCCTGTCTCCACCTATATCCTTCCTTTGTCCCGCCCCCCTTGACATCAGTCTGAAAAAGGGTCTCGACCCGAAACGTCACCCATTCCTTCTCTCGTGAGATGCTGCCTGACCTGCTGAGTTACTCCAGCATTTTGTGAATAAATACCTTCGATTTGTACCAGCATCTGCAGTTATTTTCTTACACGGACACCTGTTGAGATACCGTACAGAGAGTAAGATCAAAAGATGAGCATGTGTTAATGGGAATTCTCAGTGATATTTAATAGCACACCTGAGGAGAGGGACAATGATGGTCCTTTTAAGGGCCTTTTGTTGTCTAAGGAAGTAATTGTAACTCTGCAAACATGGTTTAACAAAGAGAGAGGGGGTGAATGCTTCAGGTGATAGATGAGTCATGGAGCTGTCCAGCAAAGAAACAGTCCCTTCGGCCCACATTGTCCATGCTGAGCAAGTTGGCATTCGGAGCTAGTCCCATTAGCCAGCATTTGGTACATTGCCCTCAAAACCCTTCATATCCATATAAATGCCTGAAGAAGGGCCCTGACCCGAAACATCAACTATCCATGTCCTTCAGGGATGCTGCCTGACCCGCATTACTCAAGCATTTTGTGTCTTTTCATATAAATGTCCAAATGTCTTTTGAAAATCATAATTGTATTTGGTTGGTGAGCACAAATGCATTCCTGTGTTGCAGCTTCACCAGGGAAGCACGTCATTATGTCTTGATGCAGCTTGATAGGACTTTGGTTGGGCAACATTGGGAACATTGAGTGCAGTTCTGGTCACCCCTTTGCAGGAAGGGTGTGGAGGCTTTGGAAAGGATGCAGGGCGGGTGTACCAGGATGCTGCCTGGATTAGGGGGTATGAGCAACAGCGAGAGGTTGGACAGACTTGGATTCTTGTCTTGGACTTGGAATGCCGGAGTCTGTGGGGCGATGTACACAAAATTCCGAGAGGCATGGATAGGGTAGACAGTCTGAACCTTTTTTCCAGGATGGAAAAATTAAATACTAAAGGACATCTCTTTAGGGCGAGAGGGGCAAAGTTTAGAGATGTGCAGGGCCAACCTTTTTACACAGAGAGTGATGAGTGAGCGGAACACGCTGACTGAAGAAGGGTTATAACCAAAACATCACCTCTTCTTTTTCTCCAGAGATGTTGCCTGAACCGCTGAGTTACTCCACCATTTTGTGTCTATCTTCAGTAAAAAAAAAACAGCATCTGCAGTTCCTTCCTACACACGAGGTCATGGCAAAGGGATGAGGAAACATAGAAAATAAGTGCAGGAGGAGGCCATTTGACCCTTCGAGCTAGCACCACCATTCATTGTGATCATGGCTAATCATCCACAATCAGTAACCCATGCCTGCCTTCTCCCCATATCGCTTGATTCCGCTAGCTCCTAGAGCTCCAAACTAACCCTCTTTTAAATTCATCCAGCGAATTGGCCTCGACTGCCTTCTGTGGCAGAGAATTCCACAAATTCACAACTCTCTGGGTGAAAAAGTTTTTTTTCTCACCTCAGTTTTAAATGGCCTCCCTTTTATTCCTAGACTGTGCCCCCTGGTTCTGGACTCCCCCAACATTGGGAACATTTTTCCTGCATCTAGCTTGTCCAGTCCTTTTATAATTTTATACGTAGTAGTAGTAGTCGTAAGAGGAGTAGTAAAAGATGGAGTCAGACACCAGCTGGAGTTTGTATGTCCGAAGAGATTGCGGGATTATGGGAGCATTGGATACCGGAGGGTAGATTAGCAAAGACATCCTGATGTTTTCAACAACCTCTTCTTGCCACCTGACCCTGGACTCGGTTGCAACGATGAGATTGCCACTGCTCGAATGTCACCGCATGAATAATCACCAGCGTTCGCTACACCACACTAATGAATCCATTGAAACATCATCAGTCTCCCCACCCCCACAATCTGCTCCTGGTTACTCAGGACATGGACTGTGAAGCTGTGATGGTGTATCTGGCCTGGGTGATGTGTCTATTAATCTTCCCAGCTGTTACAAGGAAACATAGATCAAGGATCCAAGAAACAAGGAAACACGGATCATGCGCAAACAGATAAGAGTAGGTCCTGGTAGACCTTATGCCAGACATGGCGAGCCGAACGGCCTCTTCCCATGCTGTACCGTTTTGTATTTAATGTTCTATTCCTCCTGGTCATTCTGCTATACTTTCTCAATTGTTTTTTTTTTTTTTTAAAGTCTATGAGCTGTTAGCAACTTGCGAGATTTGATAGCTAAGTGCCGCTCTGCGGAATACCCAACTGAAACTCGTAATGGTGAAAGGATTAAAGTGATATTGATGTGCTGTCCTGGAGTGACAATCTTCAACTGGACCTTAATGGAAAAGACTAAACAGATTAACCTTGAAGAGATAGGAGAGGAGACCTAATATCTATGCTGGCAAAACCATTTTCTGTCATTTCTGAACGAACAGAACAGATCATAGGTGTTGGGTTACATCAAAACCGTGCAACCAAAGGAGGTGGCCAGAAAATCAATTGTCCAATACTTTTTTTACGCACTATATAATTGATTTTGAATGTAAATCGATAATAGATCCAATCAGGGTCTTGTAATGCTCAGCAGCAAGTTTGCCCTTTTCCTGGTAACTTCACCGCAGGCACCTGGTGGAATGCCGGAGCCATTCTTCTTTTATGTAGAAACAAGGAACTGCAGATGCTGCTTTGAACAAAAAGACACAAATTGCTGGAGGAACTCAGCAGGCCAGGCAGCATCTCTGGAGAAGATGGATGGTTCACGTTTCAGGTCGGGACCCTTCTTCAGACCTGAGCCGAAAAGCATCTACAGGTGCACCACAGAAGGCACCCTGTTGGGTGGCGTCAAATCCTGGCTTGGGAACCAAGACCCCAAGGAATTGCAGAGAGTTGTGGATGCGGCCGCACAGAGGCATCACACAGACCAGACTCCCCGCGATTGCCTCCGTCTCCACTTCACGCTGCCTCGGGAGAAGCAGGTGAAATAATCAAAGACTTGTACCATCTCCGCCATTCCTTCTTCTCCTCATTGCCGACGGGCAGAAGATCCAGAAGCTTGAAAGTGCACACCATCAGACTCAAGGACAGCTTCTTTCCCCTCTGTTATCAGGCTTCTGAACGGACCTTCCAGAAGCTAGAGCACCGTCTGATGCACCTCTACCCCATTGCAGACATTGGACTTTGTCTCTGGAACAGTTGTGCGACAGTGCTGAGAACAAAAGCCTTTTCCCTTGCTCAACCTATTGTACTAAAGTTCAGCCTATAGTATCAATATATAGTGTTAACTGATTTGTTTGGATCACATGCAAAACAAAGCTTTTCAACGTACTTTGATACAAGTGTCGACAATAAAACTAAAGCTAAATCTAAAAGACCACAATCTGAAGATTGCCATCCGACTCAGATGGACACAAAATACTGGAATAACTCAACGGGTCAGGCAGCATCGCTGGAGAAAAAGAATAGGTGACGTTTTGGGTCGGAACCACGTCTTCGGACTGCTTCCTCTAAGTCAAACAGCTTCCTTATTTGGAAATGTATTCTCGTTCTGTCTTTGCTACTGGGTCGTAACAAGAAGAGTTGAGTATAGGAGCAAAGAGGTCCTTCTGCAGTTGTACAGGGCCCTAGTGAGACCGCACCTGGAGTACTGTGTGCAGTTTTGGTCTCCAAATTTGAGGAAGGATATTCTTGCTATTGAGGGCGTGCAGCGTAGGTTTACTAGGTTAATTCCCGGAATGGCGGGACTGTCATATGTTGAAAGACTGGAGCGACTAGGCGTGGATACACTGGAATTTAGAAGGATGAGAGGGGATCTTATTGAAACATATAAGATTATTAAGGGGTTGGACACGTTAGAGGCAGGAAACATGTTCCCAATGTTGGGGGTGTCCAGAACCAGGGGCCACAGTTTAAGAATAAGGGGTAGGCCATTTAGAACTGAGTTGAGGAAAAACTTTTTCAGTCAGAGAGTTGTGAATCTGTGGAATTCACTGCCTCAGAGGGCAGTGGAGGCCAATTCTCTGAGAGAATTCAAGAGAGAACTAGATATTCTTAAGGATAGCAGAGTCAGGGGGTATGGGGAGAAGGCAGGAACGGGGTACTGATTGAGAATGATCAGCCATGATCACATTCGATGGTGGTGCTGGCTCGAAGGGCCGAATGGCCTACTCCTGCACCTATTGTCTATTGTCTAAATCCTAGAACTGCCTCCCAAACAGAATGACGGGAGTACGTTCCCGATCTAGACTACAGAAGATCAAGAAGGTGGCACACAACCCCTTTCTCAATAGTAATTATGGATGGACAGTAAATGAATGGCCTTACCAGCAATGCCAAATAATGGATAAGAAAAGCACGGAGAGATTGTGCAGTGGAGCACCAAGTAACTTGACCTCCTCTAACAAATCCAGTAGGCAGCCAAACCGCCAAGCCCACCTCCCTGCCATTCGCTAGTGTCAATGACCTATGCCAATTACGTACCCATTAGCTGCTGAGTCTCCAGGTGGTGCTCGAGTTTAACTTTCTGGCACACGATGGAGTAACTCAGCGGGTCTGGCAGCATCTCCGGAGAAAAGGAATAGGTGACGTTACGGGTCGAGACCCTTCTTCAGACTTTGAAGAGGGATCTCGACCTGCAACATTACCTATTGCTTTCCTCCAGAGATGCTGCCTGACCCGCTGAGTTACTCCAGCATTTTGCGTCTGTCTTCTGCTTTCAAATGATGCCCCAATAAGCCTGGCTCGGGTTGACTACGGCCCATGACAAACCAACAAAACGAATGTACAAAGTTGAAAGAACACTCCCCCCGGTGATATTCCAACCCCTGCAAACAATTTCATAACCGCACGCTTTGAAACATTCAGGAATTCTGCTCGAGTTTCAGTTTTCAAGTTGAATTAGAGTTTCCTCAGGCACTGACATTTGTCACAATGTGCAGACTGGTGGCAGAAGGAGATGAATATGGCGTCAATCGATACAGTAATCAAAAGCCCCTTTAAAACGAATAAAAAGAACAACAAATCCTTGTACGCGTGCACAAATTCACGGGATGCAACCAACATGGCAGACTATCACTGCGTCCAGAAAGTTTCTAAATTAAGTAAATGGTGCAATTCTTAAGTGGGTTTGGGAAATGAGAACACCAGGAGAAATATGGACACAGATACCTGAAGGTGATGGGGGGGGGGGGGGGCGGGGGGAGGGGGGGGCGGGGGGGGACTGAGAAAGCTGTGGAGGCCAAGTCAATGGATATTTTTAAGGCAGAGATAAATAGATTCTTGATTAGTACGGGTGTTAGGGGTTATGGGGAGAAGGCAGGAGAATGGGGTTAAGAGGTATGGAGAGACAGATCAGCCACGATTGAATGGCGGAATAGACTTGATGGGCCGAATGGCCCAATTCTGTTGCTATCACTTGTCAACTCATGAACCTATGAAGCACACTGGCTTCTTGGATTCATAACCTGCAACAAAGGTCCTCCCTGGGTTTACGAAGATAAAACGTAAAACCTGTACGTCTTTGGAGTGTGGAAGGAAACTGGAGCAGCCAGAGAAACCCCACAGGGAGAATGTAAAACTCCACACAGACAGCACCCGTTGTCAGGATCGAACCCGGCTCTCTGGTGCTGTAAGGCAGCAACTCTACTGCTGTGCCACTGTGCCGCCCCTGATCTCTCTTATCCAAACTACAGATAAATCACTTGAGAAATCCAAATGGCCCAAGAATAATTCGCCTCAGTTTACATTTAACCTGATGAAGCCAGGGGGTGAACAAATGATCGAATTTTGAAACACTATTGGGTTTTCAAACAGCTATTATGGCATTGTCAGTCGTATAAAGAAACATCACTATGATGAAAACAGGTGGCAGAGCAGTTGAGTAGGCTGGGACACTATTCCCTGGAGCACAGGAGGATGAGGGGTTAGCTTATTGAGGTGTATAAAATCATGAGAGGAATAGATCGGGTAGACGCATAGAGTTTCTTGCCCAGAGTAGGGGAATCGTGAACCAGAGGGCATAGGTTTAAGGTGAAGGGGGAAAATTTTTGTAGGAATCTGAGGGGTAACTTTTTCACACAAAGGGTAGTGGGTGTATGGAATGAGCTGCCGAAGGAGGTAGTTGAGGCAGGGACTACTGCAATGTTTAAGAATTTATTAGACAGGAGGTTTAGAGGGATATGGGGCAAACGCAGGCAAGTGGGTCTAGTATAGATGGTACACATTGGTCAGTGTGGGCACGTTGGGCCGAAGGGCCTGTTTCCACACGGTATGACTGTGGAACTCCCAGAATAACACTTGAGATGTCTCTGCTACCTGTTTTTGAGCTCCAACAGTGGGAGAAAATGTGAAATATAAACTTGCATTGGACTTTGAAGTAATTGAGAAAACGATGATGAAATTGCTGATATCTTATTGAAAAGTTAATGCAGACTTAATGGCTGCAAAATTAAAACCACTTTGTATGACTACTGTTGTGGTTCATTTGGTTTCTGAATGACAAACAGTACACCCAGACACATTTGCAATATGATTGCATCAGTCACCTTCTTGGTAAGGAAGCAGATACCTGGAACGCCTGCCAGAAGTATAGAGAATTGGCAGATTGTCACTTCAATCTGATTTAATGATGTGTTGCCAAACTGGAGCCCCACGTTCAAGCTAATCTCACGTAGCAGAGCGGATCTGATAGCCCAGAGCTGCTCAGAACTCAGTGGAGACGATGTTCCCACCAGTGGGAGAGTCTAGGCCCAGAGGGCACAGCCTCAGAATAAAAGGACATACCTTTAGAAAGAAGCTGAGGAGGAATTTCTTTAGTCAGAGGGTGGAGAATCTGTGGAACGGACACCTGAAGGTGGCAGGGGGAAACTGAGAAGGCTGTGGGTGCCAAGTCAATGGACATTTTTAAGGTGGAGATTAACAGATTCTTGATTTGTACGGGTGTCAGTGATTATGAGGAGATGGCAGGAGAATGGGGTTGAGAGGAAAAGATAGAATGGCCATGATTGAATGGCAGAGTAGGCCTGGTGGGCCTAAAGGCCTAATTCTGCTCCTATAACTTATGAACTTATGAACTAATGAACTGGGCATCCATGAACCATTGTGAATGTTCAGAAATGTACAACAACAATTGGTAACCTCATAGTCGAGCACACTCCTCGCTCTATAATTGTCATCAGGAGAATAGCGGGACTATCATATGTCGAAAGACTGGAGCGACTAGGCTTGTATACACTGGAATTTAGAAGGATGAGAGGAGATCTTATCGAAACGTATAAGATTATTAAGGGGTTGGACACTTTAGAGACAGGAAACATGTTCCCAATGTTGGGGGAGTCCAGAACAAGGGGCCACAGTTTAAGAATAAGGGGTAGGCCATTTAGAACTGAGATGAGGAAAAACTTTTTCAGTCAGAGAGTTGTGAACCTGTGGAATTCTCTGCCTCAGAAGGCAGTGGAGGCCAATTCTCTGAATGCATTCAAGAGAGAGCTAGATAGAGCTCTTAAGGATAGCGGAGTCAGGGGGTATGGGGAGAAGGCAGAAACGGGGTACTGATTGAGAATGATCAGCCATGATCACATTGAATGGCGGTGCTGGCTCGAAGAGCCAAATGGCCTCCTCCTGCACCTATTGTCTATTGTCTATTGACCATTGTTCAGTGGGGAATGCAAAAGGCCACGCTAGATTAGCACCAGGCATGGCTATAACATCACGAGGTGTCCGCCTAGTGAAGCTGCAATGTATGATTTCTTCCAGGATAAACGAACAGATCAGATCAAAGCTCTACAGTTCTCCCTCATCTCGTCGTGGATAGCAGTGGGCAATTATGCAGAATGAGGAGGAAGAGGAGGCTCCAAGAACATCAGGGCGACGCAGTGGCGCAGTGGTAGAGTTGCTGCCTCACAACGCCAGAGACTCGGGTTCGATCCTGACCACGGCTGCTGTCTGTGCAGAGTTTGGCCGTTCTCCACGTGACTGCGTGGGTTTTCTCCGGGCGGTCCAGTTTCGTCCCACATTCCAAAGATGCGCAAGTTTTGGAGGTTAATTGGCTTGGCAGGAGCTGCTGTTAAAACCTGATAATCATAGAAATTTACAACATTCAAACAGGGCCTTCTTAATTAATTTTTGAATAAATTACATCTGCTATTTACATTTTTGGAGCTGTTTTTCATGCTCTGGAGGGTAGATTAAGTTGGAGCACCAAATTAACATATTCGTGTTCACTGCCCCTTGGGGAATTGTGCCATGGAGCCTTTGAAATCCATGCCGTTCATTCAATATTCTTTTCCATTAATCCTACGTTGAGCCCATTTTTTATTCTCCCCACATTCTCACCAATTCCACCCCAGCCCACACCCAGATTCTACCACTCGCATACACATGAGGGGGCAATTTACAGCGGGGACTGAACCTGTCAACCCACACACTGTTGGGTTCAGTCTGAAGATTAACAAAGGCTGGCTCCATTCTGCAGGGCAGAGTTGGATCCATGGGAGGTGGTCTTGGAGGGGAGTTCACCCCTTCCCTGACACACTGGTCAACCTGAGGAGTACCTTCAGCAACAGACTGGTTCCACCAAGATGCAGGACAGAACGCCTCAGGAGATCCTTCCCTGTAGCTATCAAACTGTACAACACCTCCCCCTTCTGTCATGAGGTAGACCGACTTCCCCCCCCCCCCCAACCCCCCCCCCCCCAATCTTTGCACATCCCCAATCCATTCCATTCATCATTGTCATTTCACCTTTCATGTATTTCGTGTTTTCGGACAGTTGGCAGATCAATTTCCCTCCTGGGATAAATAAGGTTGTATCGTATCGTATCGTATCGTAAGAAGGGTTCCGACCCGAAACAGCGACTATCCACGTTCTCCAGGGATGCTGCCTAACCCTACTGGATTACTCCAGCAGTTTGTGTCTATCTTTGGTATAAACCAGCACCTGCAGTTCCTTTCCTTGTTATTAAACACATTGTTGGGGAGGTGGGAGGAATCCCGAGCACCAGGAGAAAACAATTTGGTCAGAGGACGATCATGCAACCGAGGTCAGGATCGAACCTGAGAGTCTGGCACTGTATGAGGTAATCTACCAGCTGCTGAGAATGCTGGAAATGCCTAGCGGGCCAGGCAGTGTCTGCGGGGAGAGAAAGTCTGAGGTTGATGGTAACATGATGAGAATAGGCTGCTGAGAAAGCTAGTGGGAGAATAGAACTATTGTACGAGCTGGCACAGGGGCTGATGGGCTGAAGGGACCCCTTCTATGATGTAAGGATGAAAGACAAAATACGCCAGGAGGCTCAGTGATCAGGGTGACAGAGATTTAAAACATTGGCGAAGGTGTCCGAGAGGAGATGAGAAATGTTGTAAAGCAGCGAGGTTTTTACGATGTGGAATGGACTGGCGGAAAGGTTAATGGAAGCAGATTTGCCAGCGGTGTTCCAAAGGGAATCGTTGATCAAAGGCTATTTCTTTGGAAAGCTTTGCAGGATTCATTTTTATAGCTTTCTGATGGAGCTGACAGAGGCATAAGCAGTGGAAAGCCCCCTGTAGCGGCCAGCTTCTCGTCTATCAATTAGCTCCCAAGCTGCCACTTGCATAGATAAGCTTAATGACTCGAGCAAATAATAACAGAGACCCTACTCGACGTTTGAATAGTTAGTCGTCTTTATTTGAAGGTGCAATAAACATATCGGCATATCTCTTGTCATCGACTGGTTATTGATTGCTAGGTAAAATTCCATATCTTACCACAGTCTATGCGATCGATATGAATTGCCAGATATAACTTCGGCGGAATCTGTATTAATCTTCTTGTCAATAAGATCTACAACCGATTACATCTTGGCCAATGAATCTTTTGGCAGAGCCTTTGGCTGAACCTCTGTCAGCACCTTCTTGGCTCACACACTCTGCCAGCACGTACCCAACTGCCCGCACTCTAGCTCTGCCCCGCCCCTACGTAAGCATCGCATTACTTCTATAGTGTCCAAACTACAGCAGGAAACAAGGTAATAATAATAATTTCCAATAAAAACCTAATAAACGCAAAATGGCTCCTACACCCCGCTTTGAGCTATATGATCCGACTATTCCAACCAAATGCAGCAAATGTCAGCCAAGGTTGCTTAGACAAAGCAATGCATGAGACTGAATGGAAGAAAGTGCAAGTGAATCACTGTCTCAGCTGGAAAGAGCGTTTAGCTCCCTGGACGTGTGCTGGAGTAACTCAAGGTGCCAGCATCAGCTGTTCTTTGCGACTCCATTTTAGCCCTCTGGATGCCGGGAAGGGAAAAGGTGACAGGGCAGGAGTTGCACCTTCCGCCATGGATCAGGGAAAGTGTGAGAAGACAGGCGGTGGTTGGTGTGGATGGAAGAGTTGATCAGCGAGTGACGAAAGGAGCAATCCCTTCGGAGTGCAGAAAGGGCAAAAGAGGGGAAAATGTATGTTGTGACAGAATCTCATCGGAATTGGCTGCAAATGTGTATGGTGATCTGGTGGATGAAGGTGGTTCCAGGGAAACTCTTTGAGTGGAATGGAATTTGAGTTGAAATCCATGTGGGATAAATTGGAGTTTGGCGGCTGTATCTCTAACCTAAACGAAACGAAATGTTTTCGAGCCTAAACCTGTCGCTCACTGCCAAAATAAAGTTGTGCACCACTTCTAAAAATGGCTCTGCTTTAAACATGTTATCTGGACAGGGACGATTCAGAACTATTAACGTGTCCATCAATAGCTTTTGAGTCAACTTATAAAGTATGACTGTCAAGCACTTAAAAAATGTTTCTGATGCTTGAGTAATTTGGCAGTGACTCAAAAAAAATCAAAATATAACTGCAATGTAAAAATCCTGAAAGTAAAATGATAGTAAAATATTGATTTTAATGCAGAATATTCATCAAAATCTGCCAAAAATAAGTTAAAGCAAATGTCGTGTTCTTATTAGCATTATAATGTTACAACATAATCTATCTATATATATATATATATATATATATATCTATATATATATATATCCCTTTTCTAAAACTTACGTAAGATGGCCACCGCATCCACGTGTGCGCAGTTTGGGGAGGGTTGCCGCTCGGAAGGGGGCAGGACCCGCCCAAGTGACGGGAGTGGCGGCCAATGAGGGGGGGGGAGGGAGATTGAGGGGAGCTCTCCTGCTGCTGGCCGCCGCGAAGGTCACACCAGGGCCAGGGTGAGTGGCTCCCTCTCCCCTTTCCTCTCCCCCTTCACCCGCCCCCAGCCCCAGGGGAGTTTTAAGGGGGGTTGAGGGGGGATGGAGTGGGTGAGTGTCGTCAGTTGGGGGAGGGTTGCCGGGCCTGCAGGAAAGGTTTGCACGGAGGGTTGATGTGCCCGAAGGAGAGATTTGGACCCAACGGGTCCACGCCCATCTAGTATATTACTAAAACTCTGATCTTGTGAATTTATATATATATATGTATATCTGATATTTGGTTATTGAACCACAGCTAAAACAGTAAACGATAGTGTCACAATTTTAGCGCCACCTTAATCACCATTGTCCTGGCGACAGTTAACAACAGGTTTCATTCACATTGGGGTTATATATTTAAAGTTAGAGAGATCTTAAAGTTCAAAACTTTTCTTTAAAACCGATTTAATTACGATCTTCAGCGTGTGACGTCACAATGGGACTCGCACGAGTGCTAGCCAATGAGGGAGAGAGGGCCAGGGAGTCGCGGCCAATGAGGGGGGATACTGACTTTAACAAATGCGCTCTCCCCCCCCCTCCCCGGAGGATCAGCGGGAAGATCGCCACCCATTCCGGCATGCCTCGCGCCTGACCTTCCACCCATGGTGCAGCGCGACACCAGAGGCAGTGGCAGAAGGTCTAACAAGATGGCCGTCGCCCGCCATCGATCAATGCTGCCTCTCCACTCTCCGTCCTTCCCCACAGCTCATGGACGAACAGCGCTGAACGCACGGGCCAGGACCCGGGGGGACGCTCCCCACCCGCAAACGGGTGCACGCATCGGTAAGGTTGATGGGTCCGAGCCCGCGAGCTGGCGGATCACCAACGGGTCCACACCTCCGCAGTTGGACTGCGTGAAGAGGTGGGATGGAGTGGGTGAGTGGGAGGGGGAGGGAGGGGGGTATGGAGTGGGTGAGAGGGGAGGAGGGGGCGTGAAGAGGTGGGATGGAGTGGGTGAGGAGGGGAGGGAGGGGGAGTGGGTGAATGGGGGGGGAGGGGGGTGCAGTGGCTGCGGGGGACGGAGTGGGTGTGGAACATAATGTGGGAAGACATTAATGTTCTTCCCACATTTTCATCAACTCCCCCCCCAGATTCTACCACTAACCCACACACCAGGATCAATTTTTACCGAAGCCAATCAACCTACAAACCTGTACGTCTTTGGAACATGGGAGGAAACCGGAGCACCCGGAGAAAACTCATGCAGGTCATGGGGAGAACGTACAAACTCCATACAGACAGCCCCCATGGTCAGGATCGAACTCGTGTCTCTGGCAGCAACTCTACCGCTGCACCACCGCGCCGTCCAACTCCTTTGGATGAAGAAATGTCTTCTCATCTCGGTCCTGAATAGCCAACCACTAGTTTCAGAATGTGACCCCGTTTCCTGACAGCACAGCCAGGATGTCACATTAACTCCGAACCTGCCCTGTCAGCGCACTGAAAGATTTTGTACGTTTTGATGAGATCTCTAACCCAGTTTAAAATTGCAAACCAAACTTATAAATCCAACGATGTGAAAAACTGTATAAACATTAACAATCAATCTTGTCCATTCCCTAATGCCTGCCTGCAATGAGATTTTGCAACAATACATCACTCTCCCAGTGGCTGCAGAATGCTGAAGGACAAGCTTTGTTTTGCATGCTATCCAAACAGGGCAGATATACCAGACATAAATAGTTCTCAGCATTATAGCGCATCAGTTCCATGGACAAAGTTCAATGCCCTCAATGGGTTAAAGGTGAATCAGACAGTACCCTAGTTTGTGGGAGGACCATTCAGAAGCTTGATAATCTTTATAATGTAGAAGCAAAGAACTGCTGATGCTGCTTCATACACAAAAGGGCAGAAGGCGCTGGAGTAACTCAGCAGGTCAGGCAGCATCTCTGAAACCAAGCGCAGGCTCGGCGATCGCTTCGCTGAACACCTGCGCTCAGTCCACATTAACCAAACTGATCTCCCGGTGGCCGAGCACTTCAACTCCCCCTCCCATTCAAAGTCTGACCTTTCTGTCATGGTTCTCCTCCAGTGCCATAGTGAGGCCCACCGGAAATTGGAGGAACAGCACCTCATATTTCGCCTGGGCAGTTTGCAGCCCAGTGGTATGAACATCGACTTCTCCAACTTTAGATAGTTCCTCTGTCCCTCCCTTCCCCTCCTCCTTCCCAGATCTCCCTCTATCTTCCTGTCTCCACATATATCCTTCCTTTGTCCCGCCCCCCTGACATCAGTCTGAAGAAGGGTCTCGACCCAAAACGTCACCCATTCCTTCTCTCCCGAGATGCTGCCTGACCTGCTGAGTTACTGCAGCATTTTGTGAATAAAAAGCATCTCTGGAGAACATGGTTAGATGACGTTTCAGGTCGAGAGCTGTCTCCAGACTGATTGGGTGGGAGGGGGGGGATTGATGAAAGCTGGAAAAGGGAAGAGGCAGGACAAAATGTGGCAGGTAATAGGTAGACGTGGGTGAGGGGAGTGTTTAATCAGCAGATAGTTAGAACAAATGCGAGATACAGACATAGAAACATAGAAAATAGGTGCAGGAGGAGGCCATTTGGCCCTTCAAACTAGCACCGCCATTCATTGATCATGGCTGATCATCCACAATCAGTAACCCGTGCCTGCCTTCTCCCCATATCCCTTGATTCCGCTAGCCCCTAGAGCTCTATCTAACTCTCTTTTAAATTCATCCAGTCTCTACTGCCTTCTGTGGCAGAGAATTCCACAAATTCACAACTCTCTGGGTGAAAACGTTTTTTCTCACCTCAGTTTTAAATGGCCTCCCCTTTATTCTTAGACTGTGGTCCCTGGATCTGGACTCCTCCAACATTGGGAACATTTTTCCTGCATCTAACTTGTCCAGTCCTTTTTATAATTTTATGTTTCTATAAGATTCCCTCTCATCCTTCTAAATTCCAGTGAATACAAGCCCAGTCTTTCCAAATATGACAGTCCCGCCATCCCGGGGATTAACCTTGTGAACCTACGCTGCACCGCCTCAAAAGCAAGGATGTCCTTCCTCAATTTAGGAGACCAAAACTGCACACAATACTCCAGATGTGGTCTCACCAAGGTTGAGACCACATCTGGAGTATTATAAGGTTATTATATGCAGCTACGAGCAGAAGGTGTTAGATAGGTTTGAAGAGTTGTGGATCGTGAAGCCCGAGGAAGGAAAGTAGAAGGAGAGGGGCTAGAGCAAAGAATTGTCTTGCTTAACTAATCATGTTCCCCTTTGAACCAGATTACTATGGAACAAATAAAGACATAAAATGCTACAGCGGGACAGGAAGCATCTCTGGAGAGAAGGAATGGATGACATTTCGAGTCGAGACTTTTCTTCAGACCCAAAATGTCACCCATTCCTTCTCTCCAGAGATGCTGCCTGACCCGCTGAGTTATTCCAGCATTTTATATCTATCTTCGATGTAAACCAGCATCTGCAGTTCCTTCCTGCACACGATGAAACTAATGTATCTTTGACAAGGATATATAATGGAAATAGCAGCTGTATTCTGTGTGTAGTCATTATTCAGTTTCCATGGGCACAACTGGAGGTTAGATTTATAGTCTGCCGCTGATCATTGTCCATGTTGGCAACTGATAATGTGGCCTTGTTCACTCAGGTCTTGGCTGTTTGTGCGTGACTCACTGTCATTTCATTGCAGCTCATCAGATGAGGTAAAGCACTTGCCAACAGGATTGAGCTGCAACATGTGAGAACGAACTGCAAATGCTGGCTTGCACCGAAGACAGACACAAAAAGATGGAGTAACTCAACGGGTCAGACAGCATCTCTGGAGAAAAGGAATGGGTGCCATTTCGGGTCGAGACCCGTCTTCAGACTGAGAGTCGGGGAAAGGGAAACGACAGATAAATCTCTGTATCACCATGTATATCTCTCTATGTCACTGTCTATATCTCTCGTTTCTCTTTCCCCTGACCCTTAGTCTGAAGAAGGGTCTCGGCCTATTCCTTCTCTCCAGAGATACTGTCTGACCCGCTGAGTTACTCCAGCTTTTTGAGTCTGTCTTCTGAGTTGCAACAAGATCAGATAAGGATAGCTTTCCTTTGGAAAGTCAATTACTCAAAATCAGATTACAATCTCCTGTCGTGTCTTTGATTTGTGTCAAGACCCTGACATTAATTGGGAGCTGCACGTTGAGCAAGAGGATTTCCAGTGTTGCACAGGAAACCATTGATAAATATCTAGCTGCAATAAAGGCAGATAAAGGCTGGGTGTACTCAGCAGGCAGATAAAGGCTGGGTGTACTCAGCAGGCAGATAAAGGCTGGGTGTACACGCAGGCAGATAAAGGCTGGGTGTACTCAGCAGGCAGATAAAGGCTGGGTGTACTCAGCAGGCAGATAAAGGCTGGGTGTACTCAGCAGGCAGATAAAGGCTGGGTGTACTCAGCAGGCAGATAACATGTGTGGAGAGACATGGAGTGAAGGGGCTAGTAAGTCATCGAGACACGCTGGTTTCTCAACAGTGCAGACAGACTATACATGATTGGCGATGCGGTGGCGCAGCGGTAGAGTTGCTGCCGTGCAGCGCCAGAGACCCGGGTTTGATCCTGTCTACAGGTGCTACCTGTACGGACCTCGTGGGCTTTCCCCGGCTGCTCAGGTTTCCACCCGCACTCCAAAGATGTACAGGTTGGTGGGTGATTGTCTTCTACAAATTGTAAATTGTCCCTCGTGTGTAGGATAATGCTAGTGTATGCGGTGATCGCAGGTCGGTGCAGACTCGGTGGGCCGAAAGGGCTGTATTTCTAAAGTCTGTAGTCGTTTCACCAACTGGATAGCCCGCAACAGAAAGCTTTTCACTGTGCCTCGGTTCACGTGGCAATAATAATAATCATATCATATCACATCACGTCCTACAAAGCCATCATGAACATTTTAATCTCTATTCATCTACCATTGCCGTTGGTCTTACTCCGAGAACTTCTCCTTCCCTTTCTACAGAAGAGAGGACAAAGAGAGGAACCTTTTATTCCCAGGGGAAAATGTCTAACACTAGAAGGCATAGCCAGACAGTGTGAAGGGGAATATTTAATGGAGCATTTAATGTTTTTATTTACACACGTCATGGTGGGGGCCTGGGATGCATTGCCAGGGATGGTGGCGGAAACAGAGGCAATAGTGGTGTTTAAGAGGCTTTTAGATAAACCCATGGAAGTGCAGAGAATAGAGGGAAATGGATCATGTTGACGAGGCATCATGTTCGGCATGAACATTGTGGGCCGAAGGGCCTGTTCTTGTGCTGTACAGTTCTATGTTCTAAGACTATGGGTGTTGTCTGTACGGAGATTGTAAGTTCTCCCTGTGACCGTGTGGGCATTCACTGGGTGCTCTGGTTTCCACCCACATTCCAAAGATGGACAAGTTTGTAGGTGAATTGGCTTGGGTACGTTGTCCCTAATGTGTAGTAAAATGCTAGTGTACGGGTGATCACTGATCGGCACGGACTCGGTGGGCCGAAGAGTCTGTTTCTGCCCAGTAACACTGGGTTCTAAAACTGATTCGGAAAGCCAACCTGTTCTATGTTCTATGGAAGGAACACAAATGAGAGATGAAGAATGAGGTGCCCTAACCTTCGACTAACCTCGGCTAACATCTGCTGAGGTGCCCTGGATATAATAAGGACAACTAAATAACGGACGGAGATGAGATGAGGTTGCCAGCGTTACCCGGTGATCAAATTCCATCTCAACTTGACTGGAACAAGTGAAAAATGATACAAAATGACACCAAATGCTGGAGTAACTCAGTGGGTCAGTCAGCTCAGTCTGAAGAAGGGTTCCGACCCAAAACGCCACCTATTCCTTTTCTCCAGAAATGCTGCCTGACCTGTTGACTTACTCCAGCATTTTGTGTTTATCTTCGATGTAAACCAGCATCTGCAGTTCCTTCCTACACCTGTGAAAAATGATAATGTACATAATGAAAATCACTCTTACCAAAATGCCTGTTACCCATGCCTGTAATCCCATTCTCATTAAGATGGTGGTAATCAATCCCTTTACAATTATTTGATCTAAGTACCATTCATCCATTCATTCATTCATTCGTTCATTCATTCATTCATTCATTCATTCATTTCTATCTTTCTTTCCTGTTCACCACACATCTCTGCCTTCAATATTATAACCCGTAGAGTGTTCATCTGTGGCTTTAATATAATTCTAATATCTTTGCCTTTCACCTCATTCTTACCAGGGCAGTGTTAATCTCTGCCATTCTTACTACTGTATCTTTAGCTGGATGCTGCTAATCCATGCAATTAGTCTCGCACCTGCCTTCCCCCACTCCACAAAGTGTGTCGAACAATTGTTCCTCAGTGGGGTTTTCACACACCAGGCATGTGTGGTGTCAGAGGTTATGGGGAGAAGGCAGGAGAATGGGGTTAGGAGGGAGAGATAGATCAGCCATGTTTGAATGGCGGAGTAGACTTGATGGGCCAAATGGCCTAACTCTTCTCCTATCACTTATGATCTTATGATCTTTTGATCTTATGACGTGACACTATTTGTGCCAAGTGAATGCACCCATTTTTACATGGGCCTGGAAAGATAGTTGCCTTTTTACCTGGTGGTCTAAAATTCAGAGGATGAGAGTGTTTCAGTCATCAAAACATGAACATGGAAGAGTAGCCTGGCTCTTCTTTGTCTGAAATGAAGGGGATTGCATCTCATTGGACTTTTTGTCTGTATATATATTTCACTGTATATAAGCACCTAGATACATCTTACATAAACATCTCAGATGCAGTACAAGTGTACAGCAGTAGTACATTGAGACAGTGTACAAAGTCTCCAGATTTAGCGCCATTTTCAAGTCCCCATTGTTATAAAGGCCAACATAAACAAGTTGGGCTGAACGTCACCCATTCCTTCTCTCCAGAGATGCTGCCTGTCCCGCTGAGTTACTCCAGCATTTTGTGCCTATCTTTGGCTTGTTTCCATGTTTAGTTTTAGTTTAGTTTACAGCGCGGAAACAGGCCCTTCAGCCCATCGAGTCCACGCCAACCAGTGATCCCTGTACACCAGCACTATCCTACACACACTAGTGACAATTACAGTGACAATTTACTGTTATCCCAAGCCAATTAACCTACAAACCTGCACGTCTTTGGAGTGTGGGAGAAAACTGAAGATCTCGGGAGAAAACCCACGCAGGTCACAGAGAGAACATACAAACTCCATGCAGACAAGCACCCGTACTCAGGATCGAACCCGGGTCTCTGGCGCTGTAAGGCAGCAACTCTACCGCTTCGCTACCGTACCATCCCCATATCAATGCTATCGACATGATGTAGTTCCAGGTCATTTCAGCTTGAGTTCTGCCACAGTGCTGAACTAAACAAAGAAACCTTCTCGAATACTGGGAGAACAAAATAAAACAGAGAAACCATGAGTGGAATAATTAAAAAATGAAAAATGAGCTTAAAATTCTGGTGAGCAATAGCAGGACATTGATTTATTTATTTTTATCTAAATGTCAGTACGGTACCTACTGTGCAAAATATTTCTAACCGGACTTTTAATGAAAGAGGTGATGAAAAAAAAAAAAATCATTGAATGAATTTAAATTAATTCTAAAATGTGAAAAATATTCCAAGGTTTCCTTATGACATCTGTAATTTGCCATTAATTTTAATGTATGCATTATTTATGAGCAATCAAAGCTAACACTCATGGAAATGGCATCGTCCTGGATAAAAATCCTATTACATTGTGGATTTAAAATTGATGTCCACATGTAAACAGAACTGATGGCAATAGGGCTGAGGATGGGGGGTGATCCACAGAGAGCCCAGAGATAAGAGAAGCTTACACTCAAATAAGCAGTGCCCCGCTGTTATAAATTGCAGATCGGAACGCGACCGTTGTAAGTCAAACCACCCATCCATTTTACAACCAAAGGCGCAATGTAATAGCAAGGAGAAGGTAGAAATAGTTGGAAAAACTCAACAGGTCAGGTACATAAGTTCATAAGTTCCAAGAGCAGAATTAGGCCATTCGGCCCATCAAGTCTACTCCGCCATTCATTCACGGTTGATCTTTTAGTTTGGAGATGCTGCACGGAAACGGGCCCTTCGGCCCACCGAGTCCATGCCGACCAACGACCCCCGCACATTAACACTATCCTACACACACTGGGGACAATTTACACATACACAAAGCCAATTAACCTACATACCTGTACGTCTTTGGAGTGTGAGAGGAAACTGAAGACCTCGGAGAAAACGCACGTGGTCTCGGGAAGAACGTACAAACTCCGTACAGACAGCACCCGTAGTCGGGGTTGAACCTGGGTCTCTTGCGCTGAAAGCGCTGTAAGGCAGCAACTCTGCCCTTGAGCCACCGTGCCACTCTTTCCCTCTCAGCCCCATTCTCCTGGCTTCTTCTCCCCATAACCCCTGACACCCTGTACTAATCAAGAAGAAGGGTCTCGACCCAAAACGTCACCCATTTCTTCTCTCCAGGGATGCTGCCTGTCCCGCATTTTGTGTATAACTTTGGTTTAAACCAGCATCTGCAGTTCCTTCCTGCACAAGAATCTGTCAATCTCCGGTAGCATCTATGTAGAGAAAAATTGAATTAATATTTCAGAGTTAACGTTACCATCACTGATATTTCACTTTATTATAATTAAAGGTATCAAAAATAATTAAAGGAAGTGGGAAAATAGCCCTTGAAACTCAAATCTTTCCCCAGACCCTATAACTTCCATTGTATTATAGTCAACATCCCAATTATTTAATTCACCACTATGAAGAGCTAAACACAAAGTGCTGGAGTAACTCGACAGGTCAGACAGATGTTGCCTGGCCCATTGAGTTATTGCAGCACTTTTTGTTTTATTTTATTAAAATTATTAGAGGCATAGACAGTTAGAACCTCTTTCCCAGAATGGAAATATCAAATACTGGAGGCCATAGCTTTAAGGTGAGAGGGGCAAAGCTAAGAGGGATTGTGGGTTTTCTCCGGGTGCTCCGGTTTCCTCCCACACTCCAAAGACGTACAGGTTTTGTAGGTTAATTGGCTTTGGTTAAATTGTAAATTGTCCCTAGTGTGAAGGGCAGTGCTAGTATATGGGGTGATCGCTGGTCGGCGCGGACTCGGTGTGCCGAAGGGCCTGTTTCCGCGCTGTATCTCTAAAGCCTAAAGCTGACAAAGGTCTCACAAAATTCGGAAACAGGCCCATTAGCATCAGATCTGAAATAAAACAGAGACTGCAGGAAACACTCAACAAGTCAGGCAGCATCTGGGATAGAGAAACAGAATTAATATTTCATAACAGAGACCCTTCTTCACATATGAGAAAGACAAAAAAAAAGTCAGCTCTGGCAAAGGACCTCCAACCTGAAATATTGGGCAAAACTACGGCAGGAGAATTTCAAGCAAGTTTTAGACCTTCCAATTTCAGAGGGTAGATTCCAGCATCAGTTTCGCACAGAAAAGCTGGGAACAATGAAGGTGTAAAGAGATTCAGGTATTTATGTGCACAGATTATGAAAATGTAATGGTCCTGCACAAAATCAAATCATTAAGGTTAATGTAATATTTGCCTTTACATATGTAGAAAAGGATCTCCATCAGTATGAAGAAGGATCTGCCTAAGACGTCGTCTGTTTAGTTTAGTTTAGTTTAGTTTATTATTGTCACGTGTACTGAGGTACAGTGAAAAGCTTTTGTTGCGTGCTATCCAGTCAGCAGAAACACGATTACAATCGAGCCATTGACAGTGTATAGATACATGATAAGGTAATCCACATGCCTCCAGAGATGCTGCAGGAGCTGCTGAATGACTCCAGCAGTTTTTGTATTCATTTATAGAGAAGGGCATATTGCTACATCTACATGAAGGCTGAGTTTTATATCCCCTGGAGAATGGCTCTGGACACCACATCCTTAGGGATCTGAAGAAGGGTCTCGACCCGAAACGTCGCCCATTCCTTCTCTCCTGAGATGCTGCCTGACCTGCTGAGTTACTCCAGCATTTTGTGAATAAATACCTTCGATTTGTACCAGCATCTGCAGTTATTTTCTTATACATCTTTAGGGATCGTTCGTTAAGATTCAAAAGACTGTGTAACAGTTCATCATGATCATTCCACGACTCTAAGGATTAGATATTGCGAAAATAGTACTTCAAATGGGCTTGATTTGCATAGAATATAGGATGTTTGGGGTGAGTTAATTGAGGATTCACAATTTTCACAATGGGAAGTCAAAGGTCGGAGTGAGAATGTTTTCTCCATCTGTTTAGTTTAGTTTTTAGTTTAGAGATACAAACGTAGAAACAAGCCCTTTGGCCCACCGAGTCCACACCGACCAGTGATCAGTACGCTAGCGCTATCCTACACACACTAGGGACAATTTACAATTTTGCTGAAGCCAATTGTCTTTGGAATGTGGTAGGAAACCGGAGAAAACCCATGCGGTCACAAGGAGAACGTACAAACATCACACAGACAGTACCCATGGTCAGGATCGATCCTGGGACTCTGGCGCTGTAAGGCAGCAGCTGTTCCGCCGTGCCACCGTGCCGCCTGATGTGGGAATTCAAGACTAAATAAAGATCACAACTTTAAATACAGAGCTGGCCTATTCAGCGGAGAAGATGGGAAACATCTCTTCACCAAAACGGTGGTAGAAGTGAGGACCCCATACAAGAAAAGTGGTAAAAGATAGTTCAATTAGTGATTTAATTTCTGAGAGTAAACAAAAGATTGTAATTCAAGAGCATTAAAAAACACGTAAGCAATGTGAGCAAATGGAACAGTATTGCTGTTGCTGGATACCCAAGACCAACAAATAAACACCTGTTGCTTTGTATCTGTGTACCACATTTTATGTCCTTGGTCTTAAAAGCTATTCATAGTTGGAATTTTTCAAATCTTTCATTCGCAATTTGGCAAACTCGTTTATCTATCATTTGAGAATTTTTGCATTTCATCTGAACTACAATCCGTGCCTGGCCTTGGAATCTTGGCTTAGAAACAGAAAAGGGAACTGCAGAAGATTTATCGACATATCATGAAAAAAGGAGCTGAACTGAACGGCCGCTGATAATGGGGCCACAGTTTGAGATGCACAGTTAATTTAATAGCCCCTGACTGCAAAGCAGGCTATAAGCTGGCTACTCATGTACAGGACTACTGCAAAATGTGCTCTTTGCCGGCTTACTGCCACAATCAGAGGCCCAACCCCTTGAATGTCTAGCAATACTTAAAGATAACATGCAGTATTTTATGGCAGTGTGGACCTTTAGTTTAGTTTAGTTTGGAGATACAGTGTGGAAACAGGCTCTTCGGCCGACCGAGTCCACGCCGACCAGTGATCCCCGCACACTCGCACTGGGGACAATTTGAGATTTTTACCGAACCAATCAACCTACAAACCTGTACATCTTTGGAATTGGAGGAGTATACATCAACTGTACTCTGCTACATCCAAAACTGTGTTGACAATGTCACCGTCGACAAACGTATCTGGTTGTATCCCAATCAGAAGCCCTGGATGACAAAGGATGTCAGGTCTCTCCTCAAGGACCGTAACACCGCCTTCAGGTCTAGTGATAGAGCTCTATACAGTGCTGCTAGAACCAACCTGAAGAGAGGCATCAAGGATGCCAAAGCGTCCTACAAGAGGAAGATTGAGGACCACTTTACCAACAATGACCCACGGCGGGTATGGCAAGGCATCCTGCACATCACCAACTACAAGACCAGCAACCGCACGACTGCCGACGGCGACGCCTCGCTGGCAGAGGAACTTAACTGTTTCTTTGCTCGTTTCGAGGTGAAAGCTGCAGTGGCAGACATAACACCCTCTCCAGCACCTGACAGCAACACCTTCACTGTGCAGGAGTATGATGTTAAGCAGAGCAGTGAATCCCAGGAAAGCTGCAGGCCCCGATGGTGTGACGGGCAGAGTGCTGAGGGAATGTGCAGACCAATTATCTGAGGTCTTCACAAAAATCTTCAACCTGTCCCTTTTAAAATCCACCATCCCTCCCTGCCTGAAGTCCACCACAATCATCCCACTGCCGAAAAAGTCTGTCATCAGCGGCCTTAACGACTACCGTCCGATAGCACTCACACCGGTCATCACAAAGTGCTTCGAGAGACTGGTCCTGCAGCACATCAAAGCCAGCCTCCCACCCACCTTCGACCCATACCAGTTTGCCTACAGAGCAAATAGGTCTACAGGGGATGCCATCGACACTGCTCTTCACACTGCACTGACCCACCTTGAACACCAGGGGAGCTATGTGAGGATGCTCTTCCTCGACTTCAGCTCTGCCTTTAACACGGTCATCCCGAGCAGACTGGTCACCAAACTTTCTGACCTTGGATTTTCCCAAACCATCTGCCAATGGATCAAGGACTTCCTGACCAACCGCCCCCAGACCGTCAAAATAGGCCCTCACCTCTCCTCCACCATTACACTGAGCACCGGCTCACCACAGGGCTGTGTGTTGAGCCCCATCCTTTACTCCCTCTACACTCACGACTGCGCCCCCACCCATCCCACCAACACCATCATCAAGTTTGCGGATGACACGACTGTGGTTGGACTCATCTCAGGAGGAGATGAGACAGCCTACAGGGATGAAATCCAAAGGCTGGCAGCATGGTGTTCAGTGAACAATCTTGTCCTGAACTCCTCCAAAACAAAGGAACTTATAATTGACTTCAGGAAAACCAGTGTAGAATACGACCCACTCTACATCAATGGGGTCTGTGTGGAAAGGGTACCCGCTTTCAGGTTCCTGGGTACGCACATCGCAGAGGATCTTACCTGGTCTACCAACACCATCACCACAGTAAAGAAGGCACAGCAGAGACTCCACTTCCTGAGGATCCTCAGGAAAACCAACCTGCAGGAGAAGCTCATGATGTCCTTCTATCGCTGCTCCATCGAGAGTGTGCTGGCATACTGTATAACCACATGGTATGCCAGCTGCTCAGAAAAGGACAGGAAGGCCCTTCAGAGGGTCATCACGACGGCCCAGAAGATCATCGGCTGCTCACTGCCCTCCCTGGAGCACCTGTTCAGCCTACGCTGCCTCAGTAGAGCAGGCAAAATAATAAAAGATCCATCCCACCCCGGCCACCGTCTGTTTGTTCATCTGCCCTCTGGTCGACATTTCAGGTCGATCAAATCCCGAACAAACAGACTTAAGAACAGTTTTTACCCCAGGGCCATACGAGAACTGAACACTACCTTCTGCACTAGGCAACACTGTTAAAAAATCTTTTGTACTTAATATAATTGTATTTATTTGTTTTTGCATTTATTGCATATATGTTTTTACGCACCGTCAGGATTGGCTATTTTTTAATTTCGTTGTACTCGTTGCAATGACAATAAATGAATATTATTATTATTATTATTATGTGGGAGGAAACCGGAGCACCCAGGAAAAAACCCACGCAGTCACGGGGCGAACGTACAAACTCCGTGCACACAAGCACCCGGAGTCAGGATCAACCCGGGTCACTGGCGCAGTGAGGTAGCAACTCTACCGCTGTGCCACCATGCTGCCCATTCAAACTGCAGGAAGCAGGGTTCTTACCAGTTGAAACCTAATGCGTGGAAACCGGTATTTATAAGGAGGTCTTTATTTCCCTCAGAAAGGTGTTTTTAACTCTAACTTGGCACTTACATCTGGATCCCTCGGCTTCTACTTTCCCGATCAGGCTGTCTTATGTGACTTTGCCAAAAGCCTTATTAAAATCCAAACAGATGGTACCAAACATACTATGCTCAATAGCCTCCTTTATTACCATAACATAAACTTCATTCAAGGTGGTTAGAAATGACCTTTCTTTAAAGAAAAACATGTTGACTCCTTGATAAATCTGGGTCTTTGGAAAGGATAACTTGTTCACAGACGTATAGGTTAATTAGCCTCTGTAAATTGCCACTTGCACGTAGGGAGTGGATGCAAAAATGGGATAAGATGGAACCAGTGTGAGTGGCTGCTCGATGGCCCGGCGTGGGCTCGGTGGGTTGAGGGGGCCTGTTTCCGTGCTGTATTTCTAAACTAAACTAAGCTTTTATCATATCATATATATACAGCCGGAAACAGGCCTTTTCGGCCCACCAAGTCCGTGCCGCCCAGTGATCCCCGTACATTAACACTATCCTACACCCACTAGGGACAATTTTTACATTTACCCAGCCAATTAACCTACATACCTGTACGTCTTTGGAGTGTGGGAGGAAACCGAAGATCTCGGAGAAAACCCACGCAGGTCACGGGGAGAACGTACAAACTCCTTACAGTGCAGCACCCGTAGTCAGGATCGAACCTGAGTCTCCGGAGCTGCATTCGCTGTAAAGCAGCAACTCTACCGCTGCGCTACCGTTCCTGAGAGGTTTCTCCAATAATACCTTGCAATAAATGCCACAGTGGTTAGACTGACCGATCTACAATTAATTAATCTATATTTTCATCCTTTTTAATCAATTGCATGATAACAGATGGTTTCCCACTTCTCCAGCCCTGTGCCTGTCCATGGACAAGATTGAAAAGCAATTGTGAAATTGTGGAACTTCAAACTAAGGATAATATTTCATCTGAACCCAGCAATCTATCTACTTTCAACCAAGCTCGTTGGCATTTTATCACATAATGATTTTTTTACTTTATGCTTTTCCTCTTAACTACAATGTCTGATAAAGAAATTAATTGAGAAACATAACCATAACTTCTGTGCAGGAAGGAACTGCAGATGCTAATTTACACCGAAGAAAGATGCAAAGTGCTGGAGTAACCCAGTGGGACAGGCAGCATCTCTGGAGAGAAGGAATGGGTGAAGTCCCGGGTTGGTTATATGCAGTCATATAACCAACATAACACCTAACATAACACCAGAACATTTTCTTACCATACACTGTACCAGTTTACGTTTATCGCTGATTCAGCTCAATTAACAACTTACTTCAGACTGAGAGTCAGGGGAGAGGGAGACTACTGATATGGAACGGTAAGGTGTGAAAATGACAGATCAAAGCAGATGTTGATCGAGGAAATGTAGAATGGTTCATTGTTAGCTGAGAGGAAGGTCAAGTCAAGTCAAGTCAATTTTATTTGTATAGCACATTTAAAAACAACCCACGTTGACCAAAGTGCTGTACATCTGATTAGGTTCCAATGGGAAAAAAAATGAAACATACAGTAGCACGCAAACAGTTCACAGCGCCTCCTCAATGAGCCTCAAATGCTAGGGAGTAGAAATAGGTTTTGAGCCTGGACTTAAAGGAGTCGATGGAGGGGGCAGTTCTGATGGGGAGAGGGATGCTGTTCCACAGTCTAGGAGCTGCAACCGCAAAAGCGCGGTCACCCCTGAGCTTAAGCCTAGACCGCGGGATAGTGAGTAGCCCCAAGTCGGCCGACCTGAGGGACCTGGAGTTAGAGAGGGGGGTTAGAAGATTTTTGATGTGGGGGGGGAGTGTCCATTTAGGGCTTTATACGTGACCACAAGGCATACAAACAGTAAAAACAATCAGGAGGACAGTGAAACTAGTTCGGAGGACTAGGCTTAGGGAGGGACGGAGAGAGAGGGAAAGCAAGGGTTACTTGAAGTTAGAGAAATTAATATTCATACTGTAACTTCTGCCTCCATCGCGGGTTACCTTTCTTGTAACCTCTCATCTTTCTTCAGTTACCTTCTTGGCCTTCACATATACATTACCACATCTGTGTCGATACATCTTCCATGTCCTGCCTTTTGCTTTCCTAATTTCTTTCCTTTCTTTCGATTTTAAAGGGAAAATCTAATGGTTTGGAACAATTAATATTCTGCAAGTTGGTCCTGAGCTCCAGCCTCTTCGATATAGACTCGATTTGTAGCACTAATTGATTCATTGTTATTGATCAGCATGTTTTGTGAGTGAAATTTGGTTTTGCTTAGGTTAGATTAAAATATTAACAAAAAGATCAAATTATCCTCTATTCAGAATTAAAAAATCTTGCACTTAACGCTAATCTGAGTATCTAATTGTCAGACCTTACCATCTGAAAAATTGGGCTCGAAAGAATAAACGTGTGTTGCTAAAGATGCAATGTTTAGTTTTGTTCACCCTGCTGTAGGAAAGATGCCATTAAGATGGAAAGAGAGCAGAGAGGGGTTACGAGGATGCCCGAGAGCCCAAGCCATAGCTAGAGGTTGGACAGGCAAGGGCAGCACAGTGGTGCAGCGGTAGAGTTGCTACCTGACAGCGCTTACGGCGCCAGAGACCCAAGTTCGATACTGGCTACGGGTGCTTGTCTGTACGGAGTTTGTACATTCTTCCCGTGACCTGCGTGGGCTTTCTCTGAGAACTTTGGTTTCCTCCCACATTCCAAAGACGTACGGGTTTGTAGGTTAATTGGCTTGGTATAAATGTAAACTGTCCCTCGTGTAGGATCGTGTTAATGTGTGTGGATCGCCGGTCAGTGCGGACTCGGTGGGCCGAAGGGCCTGTTTTCGCACTGTATCCCCAAACGAAACGAAACTAAAGCAAGGACGTTAATTCTTGCAGTGCAGGAGGTTGAGGGTTGATCTTATGGAGGTGTCTAAAATCACGAGGGGATTAGATAGGGTGAACGCATAGCGTTTTTCCCCAGGGGAGGAGAATCAAGGACTAGATAGTATAGGTTCAAGGTGAGAGGGCAAAGATTTGATAAGAACCTGAGGGACAACTTTTACACAGGGAGGGTGGTGTGTATAAGGATCGGCCTGCTGGAGGATGGAGTCGAGGCAATGCAATAACAACTTTTAAAAAACATTCAAACAGGTAGAGTACATGGATAACAACTTTTTTCAAGGGACGTGGTCCAAACGCAGACAAATGGGACTAGTTTAGATGGTGCAGCTTGGTCAGTATGGTTGAGTTGGGCCGAAGGGCCTGTTTCCATGCTGTATGACTCTATCACTGAGATCAATTGAAGGGTGAACAACAATTTCTTCCCAATACTGACATCCAAAATTCTTGCCGGTGCAGTCATATAACCAACATAACACCTAACATAACACCAGAACATTTTCTTACCAGAACATTTTTTAGTTAGCAGCTTATTAACTGAGCGGCTGAAAGGGGCTTTGAATAGAACAGTGGGGAACAAGAAACTAGCAGATACACAATATTGAAATCATTCATCTCATTTTAAAAAGATTCATGAATAACACTGAAAATCTCACACCAATTAGCTCATATAACTCATGTTTTTGAAATTTGCCATCCATTTGATTCAGTTATGTTAATATGTCTAGACCAACACTCATACAATTGTAGGAGGAATACTGAGCATATAAATTCGATCTTCTAACACAAGCGGTCCCACCGATATAGGTGTCTTCTCCTGGTGCTCAGATTTTAAAACTGAGAAGATCATTTGTAGTCGTTTGAACATAGAACAGTATAGCACAGGAACAGGCCATTCGGCCCACAATGTCTGTGCCAAACGCGATGCCAAGACTGACCATTATCTCTCTGCACATAACCCATATCCCTCCATTCCCTGCATAGCTTTTGTGCTTATCCAAATGTCTCTTAAATGCCACTCTCATACCTGCCCACACCACCACCCAACACAGAGTGAATTTGCTGGACCTACCATCTGCCTAGACCTACATGATCTTCCGGTTGCTAAATACTTTAACTCCCCCTCACATTCCCATACTGACTTTTCTGTCCTGGGCCTTCTCCACTGTCAGAGTGAGGCCCAATGCCAATTGGAGGAACAGCCACCTCAGTCCCTTCACCTGGGCAGCTTACAACCCAGCGGTATGAATATTGACTTCTCTAAGTTCAAGTAACCCTTGCTTTTCCCCTCTCTCCATCCCTCCCCATCTGCCTATTTTCACTGTCCACCTGATTAAATGTTACTGATTGTGTGCATCGTTGTCACATTTCCCTCAACTAACCATTCTACATTTCCCTTGAGCATTGTCCCCTTTGATCTGTCGTTTTCACACCTTACCCTTCCATATCTCCATGTCTCCCCCTCCCCTGACTCACAGTCTGAAGAAGGGTCTCGACCCGAAACGTCACTCATTTCTTCTCTCCAGAGATGCTGTCTGAGTTACTCCACCATTTTGTGTCTATTTTCCTACCAATATTCCTTACCAAACTAGTATTACCTGTTAGGAAAGAATATAATATTGTCACGATGGTGATCTTATTGAGCTGTACCAAATCATGAGAGGAATAGATCAGGTAAATTCACAGTCTTTTGCCTAGAGTAGGGGAATCGAGAACCATAGGACATAGAAACTTGAGGGGTAACCTTTTTTTACACGCACGATGGTGGGTGGATGGAACAAGGTGCTGGAGGAGGTAGTTGAGGCAGGTACTATTGCAACCTTTCAGAAACATTTGGACAGGTACATGGATAGGATAGGTTTAGAGAGATACTAGACCAAGTGGACCCTTTGGGCCCAAACCTCTCCAGCATTGGTGCAGCACCCTCTCCTCCCCCACTCCCCTCCCCCCTCCCCTCCCTCCTCCCCTCCCCCCCTTACCTCCCCCTCCCACCCCTCCCTCCCCCTCCCCTCCCCTTCCCCTCCCCTTCCCCTTCCCCTCCAGCCCTATCCCTCCCCCCTTCTCCTCCCCCCCACTCCATCCCCCTCAACTCCCCCCTTATCCTCCCTCCCTAAGAGATAGATTTAAACTTTAAAATGTGAATAACTTAAAAAATATAACACCAATTTCAATGAAACTTCTTCCATTAGTACCAAAGGGATAAAGGTGACTAAGGTGGGCCAAAATTGTTGCACTATCGTGTACCGTTTTGGCTGTAGATCAGGAACAAACAAACAAACAAACAAACAAAAGTTTTAGTATATAGATGGGCCAAACAAAGGCAGGTGGGATTAGTGTAAGCACTAATGTTAGTCAGCGTGGGCAAGTTGGGCGGAAGAGACTGTTTCCACACTGTATGGCTCTATAACTCTATAACCATACCTGGCAGCACACACAACCCTCTGTTTAAAAATAAACTTAACCTGCCTATCTTCTTTAAATTTTGCCCCTTTCACCTTAAACCTATGCCCTCCAGTGTTTGACATCTCCATCCTGGGAAATAGGTTCTGACTGTCTACCCTATCTATGCCTACTTGGCATCTAGCGATCTCAGTGTCAACCAAATCAATTGGTGCCTTTGGGAGGGAGATGAGAGAAAAGATAAAACTCCACATATGCAGAATCAATCGTGAGACGACAAATTTGTTTCCCAAGATACATCAGGTCATGCCAGGGCCTTGGCAATAAAACACTGTCATGTTTTGTTTACCTTGGCTTTGGCAGCTGCAATAAACTTTCACCTCACCCATGTTCTCCGAAGTATTTTCTCAGCTGTGATGACAAGCAGTGGACAAGTATTATATTCCCGTTTCCAAAGGAAGAACGCTGATATCAGCGGTAAATGTCCCCTCTGCCGTCCAATTGATATCTGCTGGCTCATCACAAGCTGGTAATAAAAGACAAAGTGTCGCCAATGTGCAAGGGCTGGGACAATGGGGGAGTTTAACCTTTGCCATTCACGTTGATCCTAATGATCCAAGCAGGCAGTAACAGCGGAAGAATTACATTTATTGCAACCGTTCTGGTTGAAGACTTATTCGTCTGACAATCTGTATGAAAGCTCGTCGACCAAGGGTTTTATGCAAGGGAAGCCTCCTGCTGACTCTTCACGGATAACGCAAACCGTAGTTGCTGGATCTACCATTTCCTTACCGACATCTCTTACTAAACTAGCATTAACTGGTGGGAAAGAATACAATATGGCGACCAGTGTTTAACCAGCTTTCCATAGTCACAGAAGGAACATTTTTTTAAAATTGCACCTTAAATAAGTTTGTTAAAATGAAATCAGAAACATGAAATGTTTCCCCCCAACAGAAAGATTTAATAGGAACCTGAGGGGCAACTTTTCTACACAAAGGGTGGTGGGTGTGTGGAAGAGGAGGTAGTTGAGGCAGGGACTATCACAACATTTAAGAAACATTTATGGATAGGATAGGTTTTGAGGGATATAGGCCAAATGCAGGCAATGGGACGTATTGATGGGGCTTGTTGGTCAGCATTGGGCAAGTTGGGCCGAAGGGCCTGTTTCGTTTCCATGCTGTATGACTCTATGACTCAAAATATTTCACAACATGTGATAAGAAACAGTAGAAGTCACAATATAGCTTTCGAGGATTGAAGGAAGTTAAATGAGTTCTGTGCATCAGAAGATTAGATTAAGAATTATTGTTTACAATATTGTTGAGGATAAACTGAATAAATAAGGTCACATAAATTTGCCACCTGTTTCAGCCCAAGCGATATTGATTGCTGACTGGCTTGGGTGGGTTAACAGAACCCGTCACACTGAGCCAAACATTGCATACTGCCAATTGATGAGGAATCTAACAATAAATCAGCCACAGAAATTGATTGCTAACCATCCTGTTTCACAGCTATCATACTTAGTGTGCTGAGGAAATTCAGTACTTCTTTTAGTTTTTCTTTTAGTTCAGTTTGGTGGTGCAGCAGGGCAACAAGTCCTTCGGCCCTCCGAATCCGTGCCAATCTGTGATCCCTGCACGCTAACACCATCCTACACACACCAGGGATAATTGACAATTTTACCAATGCCAATTAACCTGCAAACCTGCACGTCTTTGGCGTGTAAGAGGAAACGAGAGAACCCGGGAAAAAATCCACGCTGGGCACAAAAGGGTTGTACAAACTCCATACAGACAACACCCGTAGTCAGGATCGAACCCGAGTCTCTGGCGTTGTGAGGCAGCAACTCTACTGCTGTGCCACCGTGCCGCCATTCTCTCCATAGGCTTTGATCACATTACAGCACACAGATGTTCTATTGCAAACCAGTCAAAAAGAATATTAAGGCTAAAGATGCAATGAAATTCTAAAGACATGGATGATCTTTCATTGGAAAAGACAAAGTGAAACAGGGTGCAGGAAGCTAACGTTCATCTTCACCTCAAAGGTTGCCTTAAAGTCTATTTAAGATTGATAATGTAAAGTCAATACGTGCCTGAGATGTGGAGAGATGGATTAGTTGCTGGAAGGATAGGCCCAGAAGTGTTTTGCCATCTATAAAGCTGGAAACTAATTCAGGATGTTATCTTTTGGAGATATAGACGGTGATATAGAGACATATAGATCAAACGAATGAAAGGTATGCAAAAAAGTAGCGATGTTGAAGGAAACATGCCATTGTTAGCTGTGGGTTAGGTGAACAAATGTTACAGACAATGAAACTCAACAGATCGTCATTGAAACTAGTACAACGACTAGGGTGGGGGAGGGAGGGAGAGAGAAGGGATTGCAAGGGTCACAGAGAAATCAATAGTCATACTGCTGCCCAAGCGAAATAAGAGGTGCTGCTCCTCCAATTTGTGTTTGGCCTCACTCTGACAATGGAGGTGCCTCGGACAGAAAGGTCAGTGTGGGAATGGGAAGGGGAATCAAAGAGTTTGGCAAACGGGAGGTCAGGTAGGTCCAGGCACACTGATCAAAGATGTTCAGCGAAACAATGGCCCAGTCTACGTTTGGTCTCGCCGATGTATAAGAGTCCACACCTTGAGCAATGGATACAGTAGATGAGATGGGAGGAGGTGCAAGTGAACCTCTGTCTAACCCGAAAGGACTGTCAGGGTCCTGCAAAGTTGTGGGCTCCAAGGGGTCACAGCAGATGAGGGAAGTTTTAGGAGCTTTCTGCAGAACGGAAAAGGGGATGCTGGGAGTAAGATAATCTAACACAAGGAGGGAAGAGGCGACCTTTTACTTAACTAGGTTGCTTCCTGGGTCAGTGCTGTGAAATGAAGGCCTCGTTTGAGAGTGGCCGGCCATGATTGTCCATCGGACAATGTAAACCAGGTTTCCCTGTAACGCTCTCAACGAATGACAGTGAGGAATATCACCAGAGAATCACAACAGGGATTCACAGCAGGACGCGCACTGCTGAATTTTCCAATTGACACCAAATGGCTCAGAAATGATTGTTTACGCATTTTGGTCCTATAAAAAAAAACACAATTTCCAATTGAATTACGCAAAAAGAAGTGTTTTGTAATTGGATTTGCAGGCAAGGGAGGTTTATGTTCCCTCACTTTTATACAATGGTGAACACTGCCTGGGTGTACACTGGAATTGTTCTGGTCAGAGGGAACGAGAGGTCAGATAGTTTCAGCAGCAGAAGATAAGCTGATGTCGGGACAGTGTTAGGGAGGTTCAGAGTAGAGGGTTTAATGATAATGCAGATATGTAGTGCAAATCACTGCAACATCCAAGACTAGACAATCCACATGACTGGCTGGCACCCTTTCCACCACCATAAACAAATTCACAAGTTCACAAGTTTATAGGAGTAGAATTAGGCCATTCGGCCCATCTGGTCCACTCTGCCATCCAATCATGGCTGATCTCTGCCTCCTAATCCCATTTTCCTGCCTTCTCCCCATTACTCGACACCAATTCTAATCAAGAATTTGTCTATCTCCGCCTTAAAAATATCCACTGACGTTTGGCCTCCACAGCCCTCTGTGGCAATGAGTTCCACAGATAAACTACCATCTGACTGAACATTCATTCACTCCACCACTGTTGCAATATTGCTGCACTCCGTATCATCGTTAGACTTTAGACTTTAGAGATACAGTGTTGAAACGTGCCCTTCGACCCACCGAGTCCGTGCTGACCAGCGATCACCCCGTAAACTAGGGGCAATTTACAATTTTATTGAAGCCAAATAACCTACATGTCTTTGGAGTGTGAGAGGAAACCGGAGCACCTGGAGGAAACCCACACGGTCACAAGGAGAACATACAAACTCTGTACCGACAGCACCGGTAGTCAGGATTGAACCCGGGTCTCTGGTGCTGGGAGGCAGCAACTCTACCGCTGTGCCACCATGTCATTCCCTGTGCAATATGCACTGCACTGATTCACCTAGTTCTACCCTAACAGTCTTGTATACCCTTGCGGTTCAGTATGATCCCGGATTAGTGAACGCCACTGGACAGGGAAAGTAAGAAGGACATTCTTGCTATTGAGGGAGTGCAGCGTAGATTGACGAGGTTAATTCCCGGGATGGCGGGATTGTCATATGATGAAAGACTGGAGCGACTAGACTGGGCTTGTATTCACTAGAATTTAGAAGGATCAGAGGGAATCTCATAGAAACATATAAAATTATTAAGGGATTGGACACGCTAGATGCAGGAAACATGTTCCCGATGATGGGGGAGTCCAGAACAAGGGGCCACAGTTTAAGAATAAGAGGTAGGCCATTTAGAACTGAGATGAGGAAAAACCTTTTCACACAGAGAGTTGTGAATTTGTGGAATTCTCTGCCTCAGAAGGCAGTGGAGGCTGATTCACTGGATGAATTCAAGAGAGAGTTAGATAGAGCTCTTAAGGATAGCGGAGTCAAGGGGGTACGAGGAGAAGGCAGGAACGGGGTACTGATTGTGGATGATCAGCCATGATCACATTGAATGGCAGTGTTGGCTCGAAGGGCCGAATGGCCTACTCCTGCACCTATTGTCTATGTATCTATGTATCTCTGACTCCAAATGCTTTAGTGGTGTGGACATGCTGCCTGATGCTGCCTGACCCGCTGAGTTACTCCAGCTTTTTGTTTCTATCTTCGGCAGTACCTTGAAGTTAAGTAGACCACCCTCCAACAAACAAAACCATCTCGTTTCTGTTAGCTGGGACCAGAATCGATGAAGAGATTTCCCCTTGACTGCCATTCAATCATAGCCTGTGGTGCTGCAATTGTTCATGTATTCTCCCAGCTGACAGCTTCCCACCTGTTTCTTTCATCAAACGACATTATTTGTCATCTCTGCGTATAGCATAAGCTCATCAAACCACAGAAAAACATTTCTCTGCATTAACCCACATTATTTCTGCCAATCCTTGATCGGACTTCACTGGCTTTACCTTGCACTAAACGTTACTCCCTTATCAAGTGTCTATACACTGTAAATGGCTCGACTGTAATCACGTGTTGTCTTTCTGCTGACGCAGCGAAAGCTTTTCACTGTACCTCGGTGCACGTGACAATAAACGAAATTGAACTGGTATGTATTGATTGGTCCGATTCATGTTCTTAATTTGCACAAGTACAAGTCCATTGCTGTTTGGATAAGCTTTATATGTGTACGAGATTGATGCATTAAAAGTGAAATGGATGGTAAATAACGGTAGTGTGCTGATGTACGTGTTATGAAAGTCTATCATGTTGACCATCATGTTGATCTGTATTCATGAAGTGAAGCTGTAGTTATAAAAATGTTCTATGCTGCGCCAGGCTCTACAGTCATAAAGTTGTACAAGAGCATCAATCATGCCCATACTGACCTTTGGAATAACAAATATAATCTTGCCTTGAAATTGGAGTCTATTGTGCCATGGGTTTTTTTTTGTGTGCTGTGTAATTCAACTTCAATGGAAAATCAAACTTGCTGTGACTTCAAGGAAGACCCGGACTTTCCCCGTGCATCTGGGGTGCCGGACCATGAAGGAGAGAAGACGTGCCCAGCGTTAGCGTGTATCTGTTAGCGTGTAAAACATGCCCAGGTGCCACTTGCTCGTACGTTCTAGGAGCAGAATTATGCCATTTGGGTCCATCGACTCTACTCTGCCATTCAACCCCATTCTCCTGCCTTCTCCCCGTGACCTCCTGAGGTTCCCACCATCACACAAAACAATCCACTGGGAACATCTACGGCAACGGCTATGGGCCAGGCAAGATTCCTGGCTATGCTTCTAAAGTTTTATGTTTGATTGAAGACCTGCCATGGTTCCAGTTGAACCGTTCCAGTATCACTGCACGTGACAGCTAACCAATGACGCAGAAAGATGCCCAGAAATGTGCAGCTAAAATAAAAGGACAAATTCACTCCAGCCAACTCATGAGTAGAGAGAGACACAGTGCTGAAATAATTCACAAGTTCACAAGTAGAACCAGGCCATTCAGCCCATCGAGTCTACCCTGTCATTCAATCATGGCTGATCTCTGCCTCCTAATCCCATTTTCCTGCCTTCTCCCTGTAACCTTGACACCCGTTCTAATCAAGAATTTGTCTATCTCTGCCTTAAAAATATCCACTGACTTGGCCTCTGACTAAAGAAGTTCCTCCTCACCTCCGTTCTAAAAGAGCACCCTTTAATTCTGAGGCTATGACCTCTGGGTCCTCGACTCGCCCACAGAATGGGTCAGGCAGCACCTCTGGAGAAAAAGGACGCGTGTACGCCAGAGATGCTGCCTGACCCGCTGAGTTACTCCAGCACTTTGTGTCTATCTTTGGTATATACCAGCTTCTGCAGTTCCTTACCACACGTTAACTCATGAATGTCTGTCACATCAGCACAATGATAGAATCACCCAGTTCTATTAAACAGCATTTCCTCAGAATAGCCTTCTCACTGATGATAATTTTAGGTTCTTGCATGAACACGTGGAAACCTCATCGTGACCTTGGTCTAAAAATGGACAGAAACACGGAATTTTCCAAAAATGTTTATTTTTCCCCCCTGGTTTTGTTCTCAGTGTGCTGCTGAATATTTGACTCACTGGTCAGTTCTTATCAGATTTAATACCTTCAGCACCCAATCTTTTTGAACTATAAGTTGCAATTCTCGTTCTCTACCCAAGGAGGATTATTATTGGAAGAATTATACAGTATTGAGGCCAAAGACAATAATTACATAGAACACAGAATATTTCAGCACAGGGACAGGACATTCAAACATGATGTCAAGCAAACCCTATGTTCTCTGCCTGCACATCATCCCTCTCCCTCCAATCCTGCATATTCATGTGCCTTTCTGAAAGCCTCTTAAATACCCCAATTGTACCCATCTCCGCGACCAGCCATGGCAGTACATTCCAAGCACCCACCATCCTCTGTGTAAAAAAAAACTTTCCCTGCACATCTCCTTTGAACTTTATTTCATCTTAAAGCCAAGACCTCCAATCCTAGATATTTCCACCATGGAATAGGGTTGTGGCTGTACACCAACCTCTGCCTCTCAGAATTTCATATACTTCTATTAGGTCTCCCTTTAACCTCCAACGTTCCAGAGAAAACAATCTAAGTTTGTCCAACCTCTCCTTCTAGCTAAGATCCTCTAATCTTAGAGTCATAGCCATAGAGTCATCGAGTGATACAGTGTGGAAACAGGTCCTTCGGCCCAATGTGCCCACACTGGCCAACATGTCCCAGCTACACTAGTCCCACCTGCTTGTGTTTGGTCCATATCCCTCCAAACCTGTCCTATCCATGTACCTGTCTAACTTTTTCTTAAACGTTGGGACAGTCCCAGCCTCAACTACCACCTCTGGCAGCTTGTTCCGTAAACCCATCACCCTTTGTGTAAAAAAGTTACCCCTCAGGTTCCTATCTTTTCCCTTTCCCCTTGAACCTTTGTCCTCTGGTCCTCGATTTCCCTACTCTGGGCAAGAGATTCTGTGCATCTACCCAATTTTTTTCCTCTCATGATTTAATACACTTCCAGAAGATCACCCCTCATCCTCCTGTGCTCCAAGGAATAGAGACCCAGCCTACTCAACCTCTCCCTATAGCTCAGACCCTCTAGTCCTGGCAACATCCTCGTGAATCTTCTCTGAACCTTTTCAAGCCTGACAATATCCTATAACATGGTGCCCAGAACTGAACACAATACTCTAAATGCGGTCTCACCAACGTCTTATCCAATGGGCATTGTGGTAAACTACTTCTGTACCCTTTCCAAAGCTGCCAACATCCTTCTTATAATGGGGCAACCAGAACTAGGAAGGGAAATGGGATTCAGCCCCTGCATTTCTTAATAGAGATTATCATGAAATAGGATATTAAATAATATAACCATATCTTTAGTCGGCTGATCATTAGTTTAGTGTTTACAATAGAGAAGGTAGTTGAATAACCATCTTATCTCTCACATTACTAAATTTTACATAATAATGGATAAACCTTTGCTAATAGTCGCAGTGGCTTGCAAGAAATCCTATTACCATTGTTACCATAAATCATAATGACATTTGATGTTAATCATAAATACTCTGAGTAATAATCCTGAGAAATATTGCTAACTTTATCTCAATTGGAAGTTAGGTCTCCATTCAATTAAAAATGAAACAATCTATTTTATTGTAAGCATGATTGAAATAGTTATTTCTCCCATTTTACTGAATATGTTGAAAAAGAGATAGATAAATGAACGTGGAAATGCTAAGTATAGAACTGAGGTTTAGATGATAAAATACAAATAGATAAATGCTTTGTGAAGCATGGTAGTGTTTAAACTGCTGAAACTATGCCAAAGAAGACATTCAACCATAAATATTCCTGATAATAGGTTAGACAAGTTTGGTGCAAATTCTCTGTTGCATCTCACACATTAATATCATCAGCAAATTTTGACACTGAACCTCTGTGAGTCTACATTTAGCTTTATCTGGTTAGCAACAGTGGGCCCGGCATGAATCTCAATGGAACACCATTTCAACTTTCTGTCAGCTTGAGAAATTCATCTTAATTTCAGTGTTTCTTTATGGTACAGCAGCTTTTACAGGATCTGAATACAGAATGGCCTCAATGGGCCAAATGGCCATTCCAAGTTTAGTTTAGATTTAGAGATACAGCGTGGAAACATGGCCTTCGGCCCACCGAGTCTGCGCTGACCAGCGATCCCTGTAGACTAGCACGACCCTACACACTGTTGTACTCCAGGATACAAACTTTACTGAAGACAATTATCCTCAGACACTCAGACAATCAAACCTGAGATCGACATACTTCGTCAGTCTGAAGAAGGGTCTCGACCCGAAACATCACCCATTCCTTCTCTCCAGAGATGCTGCCTGTCCCGTTGAGTTACTCCAGAATTTTGTGTCTATCTTCGGTTTAAACCAGCACCTGCAGTTCCTTCCTACGCAACCTACAAACCTTTGGAGTGTGGGAGGAAACCGGAGCACCCGGGGAAAGCCCATACGGTCAGGGGGACAACATCAAAAATTCTTGTCCAGTGCTCTCTTGTTTGTCAATAGACCAACAACCGGAGCAAATGAGAATTCTGTGAACACTCAGTGGGTCAGGCTGCATTTCAGACCACTGACTTCTCATGAAAATTGTTCAAAATTAAGAAAAGTCACGGACTGGAATGTTATCTCTTTTTTCTCTCTCCACAAATGCTGCCTGAGGTTTTTGAAGTATTCCCAACGATTTCTTCTTTATATCATATTTACAATGTTCATAATATTTTAATTCTAGTAAGAGAAGACATACAGGTATGTAGGTTAATTGACTGGGTAAATGTAAAAATTGTCCCTAGTGTGTGTAGGATAGTGTTAATGTGCGGGGATCGCTGGGCGGCGCGGACTCGGTGGGCCGAAGGGCCTGTTTCCACGCTGTATCTCTAAATCTAAAAATCTAAATCTAAAATTCTAGTAAGAGAAGAAAGAACTGAGCAAACAAAATGAAGATGAAATGCAGAGCACTCATTCCATAGTATTTGCACACAGCGAAAAGTTTAGTTTAGTTTAGTTTGAGAAATATTAGGGCAACAGGCCCTTTGGGCCACTGAGTCCATGCCAACCTGCGATCCCTGCACACTAACACTATCCTACACACACTAGTAACATTTGGAACATGGATGATGGACACGAAAGAGGAATTCTAGGGACATTTACAATTATACCAACCTTCAAACCTGTAAGTCTTTGGAGTGTGGGAGGAAACCGGAGATCCTGGAGAACGTACAAACACCATATAGCCAAGCACCCATGGTCAGGATCCATCTTTTCCAACACAGAAGGTGGCATTTTGCTGGAAATTGTGAAAAGCACCCAATGGCCTCTGGTAAGTGAGGACGTGTCATTCTGCCTATCCTCATGAAAGCAACAGAGAGTCAGACAGTCAGTCAAACAGCATGGAAACAGGACATTTGGCCCACACCATCCACACTGACTGATGGGCACCCATCCATATTAACTCCATCTTCCTGCGCTTGCCCCATAGCCTTTCCATGTCTCGACAATTCAGGTACAAAATCATGAGAGGAATAGATCGGGTAAATGCACAGAGACTGTTGCCCAGAGAAGGGGAGTCAAGAACCAGAGGCCATAGGTTGAAGGTGAGGGGGGGGGGGGGGGGGGGGGGGAGATTTAATAGGAATCGGCGGGATGAATTTTTTACACAAAAGGTGGTGGGTGTATGGAATGAGCTGCCGGAGGAGGTAGCTAAGGCAGGTACTCTCACAACGTTTAAGAAGTATTTAGACATGGATAGGGTATGTTTAGAGTGATATGGGCCAAATGCAGGCAGGTGGAGATAGTGTAGATGGGGCGTGTTGGGAGGCGTGGGCAAGTTGGGCCGAAGGACCTGTTTTCACGTTGTGTGACTCTATGACTCCATGACTCGAGATGCTTCTCTAAACACTTCTTAAGCATTGTTAGCAACTCTCTGGCAATGTATTCCAGGTGCTCATTACTCTCTGAGTGAGAAAGGTCCCTTCAGATCCCCTCTGAATCTATTGCCCTTTACCCTAAATTCGTCCTCTAGTTTTACAGTAAATCCTCATTTTTACAGACCTCTTTATTTTGGTGATAGTGGACGGACCTACCGAACTTCACCGCCAGGCCGGGCTACCGACTTCACCGCCGACCCGCACCGCCTCCCCAGCCACTCCCCAGCTGACATGAGCCCGTGCACCGCCTCCCCAGCCACTCCCCAGCCGGCCCCAGCCCCAACCCACACACCTCCCCAGCCACTCCCCAGCCGGCCCCATCCCCAGCCAGTACACCTCCCCAGCCACTCCCCAGCCGGCCCCAGCCCCAGCCCACACACCTCCCCAGCCACTCCCCAGCCGGCCCCATCCCCAGCCAGTACACCTCCCCAGCCACTCCCCAGCCGGCCCCAACCCCAGCCCACACACCTCCCCAGCCACTCACCAGCCAACCCCAGCCCCAGCCCCAACCCGCACACCTCCCCAGCCAACCCCAGCCCCAGCCCCAGCCCCAGCCCCAGCCCGCGCACCTCCCCAGCCACTCCCCAGCCAACCCCAGCCCCAACCTCCCCAGCCAACCCCAGCCCCAGCCCCAGCCCGCGCACCTCCCCAGCCACTCCCCAGCCAACCCCAGCCCCAACCTCCCCAGCCAACCCCAGCCCCAGCCCCAGCCCGCACACCTCCCCAGCCACTCCCCAGCCGACCCCAGCCCCAGCCCGCACACCTCCCCAGCCACTCCCCAGCCCCAGCCCGCACACCTCCCCAGCCACTCCCCAGCCGACACCAGCCCCAGCCCCCACACCTCCCCAGCCACTTCCAGGCTGCTTTGCGGACGCCGGCCCGTACCACCTCCCCGGCCCCGGCAAGATCAGGTTGCCAACACCACCGCTGGCCCACACAGCTTCCTCAGCCACTTCCATGCTGTGCCTGCCGCCGCTATCACCTGCATTACCATATTGAGACCTTAGGGAGAAAAAAAACCTGCAGATGCTGGTTTAAATTGAAGGTAGACACAAAATGCTGGAGTAACTCAGCGGGTCAGGCAGCATCTCTGGAGAGAAGGAATGGGTGACGTTTTGGGTCGAGACCCTTCTTCAGACCTTGGAGCTTTGTAGCTTAGGGCCAGTAAGACTTTGGCTTCATGTTTCAGCTGAAAAAAAGGCACTTCTGTCAGTGCAGTTCTCTCTCAGCCTAAATGTTGGGTCTTTACACATGAAATGCCACATATTACGTTCGGTTATAGCTGACAATCGTCAATAGCGCACACCATTCCTCCTGCTGTGGACCGTTATAACGAGGGTTTACTGCATCTTCCTCTAATATGGGGTAAACAGCCCAGTACAGTCTGTGCTATCCAGATCCCTCGTTATAAAGGCTCCATATCATTTCATATCATATATATACAGTGCGGAAACAGGTCTTTTCGGCCCACCAAGTCCGTGCCGCCCAGCGATCCCCGCACACTAACACTATTAACACTATCCTACACACACTAGGGACAATTTTTACATTTACCCAGCCAATTAACCTACATACCTGTACGTCTTTGGAGTGTGGGAGGAAACCGAAGATCTCGGAGAAAACCCACGCAGGTCACGGGGAGAACGTACAAACTCCTTACAGTGCAGCACCCGTAGTCAGGATCGAACCTGAGTCTCCGGCGCTGCATTCGCTGTAAAGCAGCAACTCTACCGCTGCGCTACCGTGCCGCCATCTGCTTCACTAAAGTTCTTCAGGGAAGGAAACCATCTTTCTCTACGAAGACTTCAGGCATACAGTAAGAAAATAACTGCAGATGCTGGTACAAATCGAAGGTATCTCCAAATGCTGGAGTGACTCAGCAGGTCAGACAGCATCTAGGAGAGAGGGAATGGGTGACGTTTCGGGTCGAGACCCTTCTTCAGACTGATGTCAGGGGGGGGCGGAACAAAGAAAGGTAAATGTTCTTAACACTTGACTACTTTCTGAAATCGCCCAGCTACATCAATGGTTAAAACCAAACAACTTGACCGAGGCACTGAATCTGGGCATGATTAAGTCATGTCAAACCTAGCCAACCTTGCAAAATCTTCCTCATAAAGATCTGAGGACAAATGTCTAAATTGGGAAAGCTGCCCTAGATAGAAATCAAACAACAGCCTGACAAAGTTGGATAGACAGACAAGGTGACCAGTTCCTCCACAACAATACCTCAAGTACATCTAGATCCACCTGAGGAAATGGCACAGAGATGTAAAAGCAGGTGGGGTAACATTGGAAATGTGGAACATTGGCATCAGGCCCCATTAAGCATCAGGGATGTCTTAAGGCCTCTGCATCATTTAAAATGGCGCACCTTATTAATGGCCGACTCTTTGCATACCTTGGGTATGCAAAACAAAAAATCCCGCTGCGACTAGTCGCATGTGACAATAAAGTATCATTCATTCATTCATTCGTCCATTCATTCATTCATTCAAAAGACACAAAGCCAAGGCATGATGGAATACTCTCTGCTTGTCTGGTTGAGTGAGGCTCCAGCAATGCTCAAGAAGCTCCATACTGTCTAGGATAAAGCAGCCCACTTGATCAGCAACCTATTCACCACTCTAGACGATTCCCCGCATCGTTGGCATACCATAGCTACAGTGTGTGCCATTCACCGCATGCAGTTATCAGTCTAAGCTACTCCAACCCACAGACTCTATCACCTAGAAGAACGAGGGCCACAGATGCATGGAAGTATCACCCCTTGAAGATTTCCCCCCCCCCCCCCACCCCCACCATTCCCCAAAGTTGCACATAATCCCAGTGTGGAAATACATTATTGTTGTTGGGAATAGATCGTGGAACTTCCTACATAACAGCATGGTAAGTATATCTTCATCTGATGCACTGCAGCAGTTCAAGAAGACCACTCACCATCAACTTCCCTGGGGCAATTAGAGATGGACAATAAATAACAGCCTTGCCTGTGATGGCTGTGATTGCCTGTATTGTATCAGGACGGCACGGTGGCACAGCAGTAGAGTTGCTGCCTCACGGCGCCAGAGACCCGGGTTCGATCCTGACTGTGGGTGCTGTCTGTACGGAGTTTGTACGTCCCCCCCTGTGTTCACATGGGTTTTCTCTGGGTGCTCCGGTTTCCTCCCACACTGCAAAAATGTACAGGTTTGTAGGTTAATTGGTTTTGGTAAAATCGTCGTAAATCGTCCCTCGTGTGTTGGATAGCGTTAGTGTAAGGAGAGATCACTGGTCAGCATGGATTTGGTGGGCCGACGGGCACGTTTCCGCACAGTATCTCCAAGAATCTAAAGTCTGAAGGCTACATCCCAAAAATTGAATACATTTTTAAAATGCATATTAATAGCCCTTAAACTCTCCAGAGAAATATTAGTAATTAGTAATTTAAGTACCTTTTTAATAATGTGATAATAGATGATGAATGCAAATCAGTCCCTCCGTCCCAGAGCAAATAATTAAAAATACAGAGGCATATTCCTTTAGATTATGGTTTGGTTGAGATTTTAATCAACTTTTTTAAAAAATAGATCTGACTGTTAAATTATTTATTTCTATATCTCTCAACGCAGTCTTTTTAACTACATTTTACTTTCCCTCAAGATTAGATCTTGAATACACCTTTAATTTTTTTTTCTTAATCCCTTGTTTACTTCTGATTCCTTTAATGTCAATAGACAATAGACAATATATAAGAAAATAACTGCAGATGCTGGTACAAACCGAAGGTATTTATTCACAAAAAGCTGGAGTAACTCAGCAGGTCAGGCAGCATCTCAGGAGAGAAGGAATGGGCGACGTTTCAGGTCGAGACCCTTCTTCAGTCTGAAGAAGGGTCTCGACCTGAAACGTCGCCCATTCCTTCTCTCCTGAGATGCTGCCTGACCTGCTGAGTTACTCCAGCTTTTGACAATAGACAATAGGTGCAGGGGTAGGCCATTCGGCCCTTCGAGCCAGCACCGCCATTCAATGTGATCATGGCTGATCATCCACAATCAGTACGCCGTTCCTGCCCTCTCCCCATACCCCCTGACTCCAATGTCATTGGATAAGGAAATATATTTTCCGGGAGCCATTGCCCTTACATTCCGATGTTTCCTGGGCTTTCGCCCAGAGAGAAAATGTTTAACTAACGATGCTGAAAATAAGTTGAAATCTCCTTGGAACCTCTGACTCACACCACTATAACACTGTCAGAGTGCTGTTCAAATTGGACGGAGAAAAACGCCACTTCCAATGAATTTCAAACCCAGTGTTTTTACTTCTGAAATGCAGCGGGTGCAATCTTGTTCGTTGGGAAAAAGCTCATAGGGCAAGTTGTGATTATTCTCCGAGTGCCAAATTGCCACCAAGAAAAATAAATTAAGTACGAAGATAGATTTTGAGACCGTTTTTAGAAGAAAATAGACTGATTTAGTCCGTTTTTACTGGGCCTTTTCCTGCCTGCAGTTCCTTCCCCTCTACTTTCAGTCTGAAGGAGGGTTCCAACCCAAAACGTCACACATCCTTTTTATCCAGAGATGCTGCCTGACCCCTGTCGAGTTACTTCAATACTTTGTGTGGGTGTTTTTTTTTAGTAAACCAGCATCTGCAGTTCCTTGTGCTGGTTTGTACTGAAGATAGATGCAAAATGCTGGAGTAACTCAGCTGGTCAAGTAGCATCTCTCGAGAAAAGGAATAGATGACATTTCGGGTCGGAACCCGAAAGAAGAAGGGTTCTGACCCAAAACGTCTCCTATTCCTTTTCTCCAGTGATGCTGCCTGACCCGCTAAGTAACTCCAGCGTTTTGTACCTACTGTACCTGCAGTTCCTGGTGTCTCAATAACCTGGAGGTTGCCATTGACCAGAAACTTAACCGGATCAGCTACAGAAATTCAGAGTCTGCTAACGCTGGGCCGATAAAATCAGACCTATGTGTGTGATGAGAGATTGGCTTCCTGCCTGCTGGATGCCATAAGAAGGTGCCCACTGTATCCAATAGGGTGGTATTCTGTTGCTCAAAGTTATTTTAATTCCACAGCCGGGCAACATTTGGCCCAATTAGTTCAGAAATCCCAAAGTGGATATTTTCTGTCATTAATGAAATCTAATCTTGGTGGCATTAATATTCAAGGAGAAGTTATCTCATCGGGGATCAGTTTGAAAGAGCACTGGTTGCTTGGCACACCATGTGTGGCCATCTGTCTAAACCTCTTCAATGTCCTTGGCCAAATGGTGGCGGGTACAACAATACTCAGTTACCTCGGCCCATGATAAAACAATCTGTTTTGTGAGCAGTGTACAACTAGCCTAGCCTTCAGTCTGAAGAAGGGTCTCGACCCGAAACGTCACCCATTCCTTCTCTCCCGAGATGCTGCCTGACCTGCTGAGTTACTCCAGCACTTTGTGAATAAATCGATTTGTACCAGCATCTGCAGTTATTTTCTTATAGCCTAGACCTCCACTGTCCTCAGTAGTCACATACTGTGAACTGACCACACACAGAAAGGTCTGCTAATTAGACTGAATACCAGCACCCAGGACAACAATGCATGGGAATTCTATCATAATTTGGATCTTGGGTTCGAGCTACAGGTCGTTCAGACTCACGTATATCTCACCATTAGGGCATCACAGTGGCGCAACTGTCAGAGCTGCTGCTTCGCCGCGCCAGGGAATGCAGTTCGATCCTGAACTGTGCGGAGTTTGCACCTTCTCCCTGCGACCGCATGGGTTTCTCCAGTTTCCTTCCACATTCTAAAGATGTACATCCTAAAGATTGTAGGTTAATTGAACTTTGTAAATTGCCCCTGAGAGTGTATGAAATGGATGCAAGGGTGGGATAACATAGAACTAGTGTGAACAGGTGATCGATGGCCAGCATGGTCTCGGTGGGCCAAAGAGCCTGTTTCCTTGCCGCATTATTCATTAAAGAAAACGCTTCACAGTGAATGGTAGTCCTAGTAGGATCTAGGACTACAGATACACAGTTCCCTGAAAATCGTGCTGCTGGTAGATAGGGTGGTACAGGTACACTGGCCTTCATCTCAAAGTCAGGATATTGCATATAGAAATAAGGATGTTGTATTACAGTTTTACAAAATGGTGGGTAGGTCGTAATGGAACACCGTGTTCAGTTTTGGTCATCCCACTATAGAAAGGGTGTTAAACAGTTGTAAAGGGTGTAAAGAAAATTGTATGGGTCTCGCTTACAGCAGACCACCGCCTACCATCCCCAATCCAACGGGATGGTTGAGCGCTTCCATCGGCATCTTAAGGCATCCCTCTGTGCCCGACTGACCGGCCACGATTGGGCTGACCAGCTGCCTTGGGTCCTCCTCGACATTCGTACGGCCCCAAAGGCCGAGCTAGGCACATCCTCGGCCGAGCTCGTCTACGGTTCGCCCCTGCGGGTACCAGGTGACATCCTCCCTTCCGCCCCCGCTTTGCCACCACCCGTTACGTCGGTGTTGGGTTCCCTCCAGGCACGGGTAGGTTCTCTGGCTCCAGTCCCGACCTCCTGGCACGGAAGCGCGGCGGTCCACGTCCCGTCGGACTTGCGGGACTGTGATTTCGTGTTCCTGCGGAAAGATTCCCACCGCCCCCCTATTCAGCCGGTTTATCAGGGCCCGTTTCAGGTACTGAAGAGAGGGGCTGTCACTTTTACCTTACAGGTGGGTAATCGCCAGGAACTCGTTTCCGTATCCCGGCTCAAGCCGGCCCATTTGGACCAGGACCTCCCTGTGTCGGTGGCCCAGCCGCCGCGCAGTGGTCGGCCTATGGCTGCCCCCCTGGTGCCGCCAGCGGCGCCTTGTTTGCCACCCCTCAGCCCCCCGCCGCCTATGGTTGGGCCCGGGCCCCCGTTCCCGATCAAGCGCTCTCCGTCGCCTACGCCCTCCGCTTCCGGGGCCCCTCCATCGCCTCCGGCGGCGGCGACCTCCCCGCCTCCCGTCACATTGGCGGTATCGGGTTCCCCCCTCCGTACGCATTCCGGGAGGGGGGTCCGGGTACCCGTAAGGTACGGTTTCGAGGGTTCTGGGGGGGTCATGTAGGGACATACGGATTAGCGGGGGGGTCTCGAACCCTCGGTTGGGCTAACGAGTCACGAGATGCGGGAGCGCGAGGTATAGTTGTGTCTGGCGACCAGCTGGAGAGATGAGATTAGATTGTATTGGCTAGTTAAGTAGTGTGTGTCCAAAGTAAGCAGTTGCAGTTTGTTACGGTTACCTACGAATAAAGACCTTTGAACAATAACGCTCGTTTTGGACTCACTACAGCATTTTGGTAAGATAAACTAGGGCAGGACTTGTACAGTAAATGGTAGAGCCATAGTCTCGTAGGATAGAGAGATGCATAGGTACAGATACATAGTTCCATGAAAATGGCAACATAGTTAGGTCGGGTGATGAAGAAGGTGGATTGTCTCTCTGATATTTTTGCTTGAAAATCAAGTTTACTTTCATCGGTGCGTTGCGTACAGGACTTGTGATAACATGCTACACCTGTACAAGACGTTGGTAAGTCCACGTTTGGAAGACTGTGTACAGTTCTGGTCAACCTAGTCCAAGGGAGGAGATGGCTGGAGGCCCACACCAGCCTGGGACCTGCCTGGAATAGGCACCGTTCATAAGAACTGGAGGGCGGACTTTGAAGATGGGCGCCTCTCGCATGAGGGCTCAGTAGACTATTTCTGTACACTGGCTAATCGGGGATCGGGGACAATGGTAATACTCTACTGGACTGTTTGTAACAAAATAATTTCACCGTCTTAGCACTTTGTGCATGTGACAATAAAAGCACCAATGAACCACAGAAGCACCATTGAACCTGCTGTAGAAAGGACGTCACTAAATTGGAAAGGATCCAAAGGATATTTATGAGGATGATGTTGGGTCTGTAAGGTTTGAGTTGGAGAGAGAGGATGGATAGTCTGGGTTTTCTTCCCTGGAATATAGGAGGCTGAAGGGAGACTTATTATATCATGACGGGCATTGATATGGTGAATAGCCACAGTCTTTTCTCCAATATAAAGGTATTTAAAACTAGAAGGCATAGGTTTAAGGATAGAAGGAAAATGGTACAATTATGACATTCAAAAGACACTTAGGCACGACGGGCCCGTTTCCATGGCATGCAGGTGTATGACTCTATGGCTCTATGGTGACTTATTGATTTGGTGCAGGATTACTAGTCACCCAAAAGAAAATGGATGAATTAAGAAGCCAAGCCAGCATGAATTTGTGAAGGGAACATTTTGTTAACCAACTTAATGACATTTTTGTAATGAAATAATTGAGTGAGTTGAGGAAGATATAATTGATGTGGTGTGCACTAACCTCCAAAAGGAACTAGCTGAAGATAGACACAAAAAGCTGGAGTAACTCGACGGGTCAGGCAGCATCTCTGCAGAAAAGGAATCGAGATGTTTCGGCCGAGGCCCTTCTTCAGACTGAGAGTCAGGGGCAAGGGAAACGATAGATATAGGCGGTGATATTGAGAGATATAAACCAAATGAATGAAGGATATGCAAAAAGTTACGACGATCAAGGAAACGGTCCATTGTTAGCTGTGGGCTATGTGATAATGAGTTATGCAGACAATGAAACTCACCAGAACAAGAACGAAACTAGTACAAGGACTAGGATGGGGGAGGGGCAGAGAGAGATGGGATGCAAGGTTTACTCGAAGTTAGAGAAATCAATATTCATTCCGCTGGGTTGTTAGCTGCCCAAGCAAAATATGAGGTGCTGTTCCTTCAATTTACGAGCTTATTAGCAAAGTTGAAGTACATGACATGAAAGGGGCCATTGATAGCATGGATGTGATGATTCTGAGTAGCAGACAACAATGGCTCATCAGAAACTGTGAGAAGATTGGAAATCTGAGCCGCTGCTGGAAAAAGGTTTCCAGTGAAAATGAAGGATTGTTGATTTATCAATGCTGTCAACATTTTTTCTGTGGTTTAGAAAAACTTAAAGTCCTAAACAGTTAGTTAGGGCTCACTGACCATGAAGAAAAATAAGCTCAAGGGATGTGTGCATATTTTTAAAACTATGTAAAGATTAGAATTATTGAGTTTAAATAAACGGGTGGCACGATGGTGCAGCGGTAGAGTTGCTGCCTCACAGCGCCAGGGACCCGGGTTCGACCCTGACTATGGGCGCTGTCTGTATGGACTCTGTACGATCACCCCGTGGCCTGTGTGGGTTTTCTCCGAGATCTTCGGTTTCCTCCCGCACTCCAAAGACGCACAGGTGTGTGGGTTATTGGTTTGGCATTAATGTAAATGTAAACTCCCGAGCACGTGTGGAATAATGTTAATGTATGGCAATCATTGGTCAGCGCAGACTCGGTGGGCGAAGGGCCTCTTTCCACGCTGTATCTCTAAACTAAAAACTAAAAAATTGAGATACGATATCGCTAGCAAGGCCTTGAAACCATTGTGGTGCTGGCACCGCAACAGTGCAGACAGATGGGATGTTTTCAAATTTTAACAATAATGATGGTCACGACAATACTGATGAGGTCATGGAGTCACACAGCACAGAAACAGACTCTTCAACCCATCTCATCCATGCCGACCAAATGCCCCAATCGAAGCTGGTTCCATTTGCCCATATTTGGGCCATATCCCTCTCATCATTTCTTATCCATGCAGTTGCCCAAGTGTCCTTTAAACGTTGTTATTACACCTGGCTTAACTACCTCCTCTGGACAGCTCATTCCACATACCCACCACCCTCTGTGCAAAAAGATTGCCCCTCAGGTTCCTATTAGATCTTGCCACTTTAAACTTATATCCACTGGTTCTTGATTCCCTTGGCCTGGGTAAAAGACTCTGTGAATTCACCCTATCAATTCCCCTCATGATTTAATGCACGTCTATAAGGTCACCCCTGAGACTCCTGTGCGCCAAGCAATAAAGTCCGCCCTTTTGCTCAGGCCCTCGAGTCCTGGCGACATCACTTTTACCTTACAGGTGGGTAATCGCCAGGAACTCGTTTCCGTATCCCGGCTCAAGCCGGCCCATTTGGACCAGGACCTCCCTGTGTCGGTGGCCCAGCCGCCGCGCAGTGGCCGGCCTATGGCTGCCCCCCTGGTGCCGCCAGCGGCGCCTTGTTTGCCACCCCTCAGCCCCCCGCCGCCTATGGTTGGGCCCGGGCCCCCATTCCCGATCAAGCGCTCTCCGTCGCCTACGCCCTCCGCTTCCGGGGCCCCTCCATCGGCCGATGTAACCCGGTGACCCAAAAAATCTACCACCGACAGGCCGAATTGGCATTTGTCCGGTTGCAGAATCAGGCCGTGGTCCTGCAGCCTCTGGAATATAGTGCGGAGGTGGACTAAGTGCTCCTGGACCGAACGGCTGGCAATCAAAATGTCATCGAGATAAATAAACACGAACGGCAAACCTCGACCCACACGGTCCATGAGACGCTGAAATGCCTGAGCTGCGTGTTTAAGGCCGAAAGGCATGCGCAAACACTCAAACAATCCGAACGGAGTAATGGTAGCCGTCTTTGGGATGTCCGGCGGATGGACCGGGATCTGATGATACCCCCGCACCAGATCGATCTTCGAAAAAATTGTAGCCCCCTCCAGGCTGGCTGAGAAGTCCTGTATGTGCGGAATCGGGTAGCGGTCCGGCCGTGTTGCCGCGTTAAGTTGTCGGAAATCCCCACATGGTCTCCACCCCCCAGATGCTTTGGAAACCATGTGTAAGGGTGAGGCCCACAGACTACTTGAAGGCCGCACAATTCCCAGCCTCTCCAAGCTCAAGAACTCCTCTCGAGCCATGGCCAGCTTTTCGGGTGGGAGGCGCCGTGCCCGGGCAAAAACCGGCGGGCCCTCGGTCGGAATGAAATGCACCACCCCATGCTTCTCGGAAGGTGCATCGAACCGCTGAACGAGGAGCTGCGGGAACTCCGCTAGGACCGCATCGAACTGTCCGGGGGCCGTGATGGCCTGGATCGCTGAACTGGGTGGGGCGACGCTTGGAAGGGCCGCAGCCCCCGTACTTCGGGGCCGTACGTCGGCCGAGGGCTGCAGGCCGCTACCGTGGACATCTACGACCAACGAAAACGCCCATAGGAAGTCTGCACCCAAAATGGCCTGGCCCACATCCGCCACGATGAAATTCCAACGGTAGGTCCTAGACCCAAAGGACAGGGACATAGTCCTCTTACCGTAAGTGCGGATGGCGCTACCGTTCACTGCAATAAGGGGCAGCCCCTTCCCCCCCGCTTGAACTTCACAGCCGTAGGGAGGCACAATATTCACAACCGCTCCCGTATCCACCAGAAAGACGATCCCGGTCTCTTGGTCCGTCACGTAGAGGCGGCAATTACAGCCAATCGAAACTGCCTCTACGTTCGATCAGCCCAGGCATTTCCCGGAAACGTACACGGGGCTCTGCAACTTCGGGCGTCACTGCCCCACCGCCGATGGAAGAAACACCAGCCGCTTTTATTCTGCCGTGCTGGTTGTGCCCGCGACCAATAAACATGTTCTGCAGCCCCCTCTTGCCTGGCAGACTGCGAAATAGCGCCCGAGCCGTCGCTCTCCCGGCCGCTCCCCCGACTGCCGCTGGGCCTCGAGACACGATTGACCGAGTCGTTCCGGGTGTGCCGCTCCCTGACGAGCACGTCGGCTTTCTCGGCGAACGTTCCCGGGTCGTCAAACGAGACGTCGGCCAACACCAGCCTGACGTCCTGGGGTAGCTTCTCTCGAAATGCCGCCTCGAACATCATGCACGGCTGATGGTCGCCCACCAAGGTCAGCATTTCCGTCATCAACTCGGACGGCAGCCGCTGCCCCAGCGCTGGTAGATGGAGCAGCCTCAGAGCCCGCTGGTTCTGGCTCCAGCCAAATTTCTTCAGTAGGAGCCTCTTGAGCCCCACGTACTGCTCCGTTTGGGGTGGACTGGTCAGATATTGACTGACCCTCGCCGCCACCTCCGCCTGCAGACAGCTCACCAGGTGGTGGAACTTCTCCAGTTCGCTATCCACCTTTTTAATATGGAACTGCGACTCCGCCTGTACAAACCACAGGTGCGGCTGATGGGCCCAGAACGGCGGTAGGTGCACCTCACCCGCGCTCGCTCCCACTTGCGACATTCTGCGTGTTCTTCGCGTTCGGGTCACCAATGTAGTGAGTCCAAAACGAGCGTTATTGTTCAAAGGTCTTTATTCGTAGGTAACCGTAACAAACTGCTTACTTTGGACACACACTACTTAACTAGCCAATACAATCTAATCTCATCTCTCCAGCTGGTCGCCAGACACAACTATACCTCGCGCTTCCGCATCTCGTGACTCGTTAGCCCAACCGAGGGTTCGAGACCCCCCCGCTAATCCGTATGTCCCCACAATGCAACACTTTGGATTTGTCTGAATTAAACTGACATGAAACCGGCAGGCTTAGGGTTACTGGACTTTTTCCTAAACAACAGCATGAGCATTAGTTGCTCTCCCATCCACTAGGCACCGCTCACATATTTTTTTAAAACACCGAAAAATTGCTTTATTGTCTTTGTGCTATTTTTGCTTGAAAATTAAGTGTCCTGACATGACAGAGAAATGGCCAAACTCCAGCCCGTTCTTTCACAAAGCACGACATTTGATTCTCTCAAAGTTATCGAATAGCAGAGTGGAACAAGGTAGAATCGCAAAGAGATGAGAGGTGCCAAAGTGATGCCTCCTGTAATCAGAGAAACTTAATGAAGTCTGATCTCGGAAACATTGCTATTCAGGGACAAATTACCTCATCAGAGATCATGTTCAAAGAGCATTGCTTGGCACATCCTGTGTGGCCATCTGTCTCATCTTGGTCAATGCCATTGCTCACAAATAGAAAGGTTGTTCGAGGAAAAGGCAAAATAATTGTTTGAATCTATCTAGAAAATGTAATACACTTCTAATTATTAACAAAATATTTTCACTGAAGGCACTCACTATTCAAGATAAGTGTTGTTTTTGATTAGATCATAAGACCATAAGACATAGGAGCAGAATTAGGCCATTCGGCCCGTCAAGCCAACTCTGCCGTTCAATCATGGCTGATCTATTTTTCCCTCTCAACCCCATCCTCCTGTGCTCTCCCCGTATCCTTTGACTACCTTACTAATCCAGAACCTATCAATCTCCATTTTCAAAATACCCAATGTCTTGACCTCCACATCCATCAGTGGCAATTAATTCCATAGATTCACCACCCTCTGGCTAAAGGCATTCCTCCTCATCTCCATCTCCACCTCCATCTACCCCTCCATCTCCACCTCCTTTTATTCAGAGGCTGTGACCACTGATTCTAGACTCTTCCATTACTGGAAACACCATTTGCATGCCCACTCTATCCAGGTCTTTCATTATCCATTAAGTTTCAATAAGATCCTCCCCTCATCCTTCTAAACCCCAGTGAGTACAGGCCCATACGTTATATACGATCCCAGTCTGAAGAAGGGTCTCGACCCGAAACGTCACCCATTCCTTCTCTCCTGAGATGCTGCCTGACCTGCTGAGTTACTCCAGCATTTTGTGGAATAAATACCTTTGATTTGTACCAGCATCTCCAGTTATTTTCTTATGTACGCTCCTCATACGTTAACCCAATCTTCCCTGGGATCATTCGCGTAAACTCTGCTTCTGTTATTGCACGGTGTCTTGGTCAAATACTTTTCAGAAGGGACTCTAAGTTATGCGGCTATCATCTCAGTTTTCTGTCACAAATTTGGTTCTCCAGTTGTTGACTCTATCCACCTTCTGAGCCACTGATTGTGGCTGAGAGAGACAAGTTTGCGGTTGTGTGTGACCCCAGGAATGAACGTCCAGTCACGTATTGCACACACCGCCACCTGCATCACTGCTGCCAACTACTTACCATCGTGCAGCTCCGCGGCTCAGCGGTTAATACTGCTGCCTCACCGCTCCAGGGACCAGGTTCAATTCTCGATCTCTGCTGCCGTCTGTCTGGAGTTCTCCTGGTGAGCGTGCAGGATTTTGCTGGTTGGTACGGCCCTTTCCAGCGTTCGCCTAACCTTTTCCCATCCCAATTTCGTATCAGCACGTAGTCACCGGGGCTGGACCTTTTCTCCTACATCTCCGTCAGGCAGCAGCCTCTGGGACTCGTTTACTTGTAAGCGTAATGCTGACAGAATATGAGTTAGCTGCTTCAGTTTCCTTCTGCACCGTAAATTACTCCTTAAAATAGGTAAGTGGAAAAAGAACCAAGGGGGAGATTATGGTGATCCTTTAAAAGGATGAGAGGGGATCTTATTGAAACGTATAAGATTATTAAGGGGTTGGACATATTAGAGGCAGGAAACATGTTCCCAATGTTGGGGGAGTCCAGAACCAGGGGCCACAGTTTAAGAATAATGGGTAGGCCATTTAGAACAGAGATGAGGAAAAACTTTTTCAGTCAGAGAGTTGTGAATCTGTGGAATTCTCTGCCTCAGAGGGCAGTGGAGGCCAATTCTCTGAATACATTCAAGAGAGAGCTAGATAGAGCTCTTAAGGATAGCGGAGTCAAGGGGTATGGGGAGAAAGCAGGAACGGGGTACTGATTGAGAATGATCAGCCATGATCACATTGAATGGCGGTGCTGGCTCGAAGGGCCGAATGGCCTACTCCTGTACCTATTGTCTATTGTCTATTGTCTATAAAATAAGATGCAAGGCCACAGGGATACAAGGAGAGAGGGAATGGGATTATTGTGTTCAGGGCGAGCATAGACAATGGACAAATGGTCTCCTACTCCGTTGTCAAAAGGATTATTTTTCTGCTCTGCAGCTCATATGTTGTTGAAACTATCATTCATGCCTCTGATACATCTTTAGACTTTGGAGATACGGCGTGGAAAGGAGCCTTTTGGCCCACCGATCCCACACTGACCCGTGATTACCAGCATTATCCTACACACTCGGGACAATTTTCAATTTACAGAAGCCAATAAGCCTACAAACCTGTAGGTCTTTGGAGTGCGGGAGGAAACCAGAGCTGGTCAGGCAGCACCACTGGAGAACATGAATCTGTATCTGTGGACGGCTCAGTTGTGATCATGTATTGTCCTCCCGCTGATTGGTTAGCACACAACAAAAGCTTTTCGCTGTACCTCGCTCGGTACACGTGACTCTTCTTCAGGCTGATTGTGCGGGGAGTGGGGAGGAAAGCTGGGAGACAGGAGAGGCGAGACAATGCATGGCAGGCAATAGGTAGGCAAGGAAGGGGTGGTTGATAGTTGGGGGAAAAAAGGGCAGAGATTAAAAACCGAAGGTGTGAGACAAAAGGATTGAAGAGACGTGAACTGTGGAGCCAGAGGACGGGATATGGGTGGAGGGGGAGCGAGGGGAGAAATAGGTTTGTCCGGGTGGAGCACAGGGGAGGTGGGGGGGAAGATTGACTATTATTTAACTCAAAGGGGCGGCGCAGCGGTAGAGTTGATCCTGACTACGGGCGCCGTCTGTACGGAGTTTGTACGTTCTCCCCGTGACCTGCGTGGGTTTGCTCCGAGATCTTCGGTTTCCTCCCACACTCCAAAGACGTACAGGTATGTAGGTTAATTGACTGGGTAAAATGTAAAAATTGTCCCTCGTGTGTGTAGGATAGTGTTAATGTGCGGGGATCGCTGGGCGGCGCCGACTCGGTGGGCCGAAGGGCCTGTTTCCGCGCTGTGTCTCTAAATCTAAAAAAATCTGCATCTCTAAATCTAAATCTAAACACCCGACCCAAGCGCACCAACTGGCATAACTCCGCCCAGTTTCCAAAACATACTGTGCATGGATGCAATCTTTGTGAAAGTGGCTTCTCGAAGTCCATTCACATCTCAGGTTGTCAAAAGGGCTTGACACCACCGTGAGATTATGGTTCTCTTCCCAATGGGAGGGTTTCAAGCTCGGGATTCACAATTGCCCGTTTGCTTCGAAGAGTTTACCAAACAAAACTGAGACATCTCATATCTTTTTACGGTCGACAGTAACTTGTTAATGTCCCTATAAACCATGGCCCCAGCTATAAAACAACATTTGATACATGCACTCACATTACCCCGATTGTGATAAAAAGCCTGCTGTATTTCAAAAGCTTTCATCTCAGTATTAGTAAGGAGGCTTTTTGAGAACGCAATATTAAAAAAGGTTTTTCTGTTTTACTGTTTGGGGAAAGAGAAACTAGAAAGCATTAGAACTTAGTTTAGTTTAGTTTAGGATACAGCGCGGAACTAGGCCCTTCAGCCCACCGAGTCCGCGCTGACCAGAGATCCTCACACACTAGCACTATCTTACAAACACTAGGGGCAATTTACAATTTTACAATAGACAATAGACAATAGACAATAGGTGCAGGAGTAGGCCATTCAGCCCTTCGAGCCAGCACCGCCATTCAATGCGATCATGGCTGATCACTCTCAATCAGTACCCTGTTCCTGCCTTCTCCCCATACCCCCTCACTCCGCTATCCTTAAGAGCTCTATCCAGCTCTCTCTTGAAAGCATCCAACGAACTGGCCTCCACTGCCTTCTGAGGCAGAGAATTCCACACCTTCACCACTCTCTGACTGAAAAAGTTCTTCCTCATCTCCGTTCTAAATGGCCTACCCCTTATTCTTAAACTGTGGCCCCTTGTTCTGGACTCCCCCAACATTGGGAACATGTTTCCTGCCTCTAATATGTCCAATCCCCTAATTATCTTATATGTTTCAATAAGATCCCCCCTCATCCTTCTAAATTCCAGTGTATACAAGCCTAATTGCTCCAGCCTTTCAACATACGACAGTCCCGCCATTCCGGGAATTAACCTAGTGAACCTACCTACGCTGCACGCCCTCAATAGCAAGAATATCCTTCCTCAAATTTGGAGACCAAAACTGCACACAGTACTCCAGGTGCGGTCTCACCAGGGCCCGGTACAACTGTAGAAGGACCTCTTTGCCAATTAACTTACAAACCTGTGTGTGTTTGGAATGTGGGATGAAACCGGGGCACACGGAGAAAGCCTACGTGGGAACGTATAAACTCCGTACAGACAACACCCATAGCCAGGATCGAACCCGGATCTCTGGCGCTGTAAGGCAGCAACTCTACTGCTGCGCCACTGTGGCGCCCCATTATGTTGCTGCCAAATATATTAACCAGTGCTGTGAGACTTGGTAAACTCATACACATTGTTCATTTTATTATCTCCATTTTGGCAGCCACGTCTGTAATCTGTGCTTATTTTAGCCTTGTGAATATCTAGGGACCCCTTGCTCCAGGGTAAAGGTTAACCTACAGACCCGTACGTCTTTGGGACACGGGAGGAAACCATGCCGTGTCCCCGGAGGAAAAACCCATGCAGTCACCGGGAGAACGTGCAAACTCCTCACAGACAGCACCCGAGGACAGGATTGAACCAGGCACTCCGGCGCTGTGGGGCAGCAGCTCTACCAGCTGCGCCACTGTGATGCCCCCTGTTGGTCAGGGAGGGTTGGGTCTGCACAACCCCGACCATTCTGCGCACCTGATTTTTTTAAACATATCGTTTAATTAATTTTTAAATCTGATGCAAGTATAAGGCATCTTCATATCAGACCCTTGGAGTGAAGAGTCTCTGCCTCTCTGATGTACCTTCCTTTGTGATTTAGTTGCAGCTTATTATTTGCCCAAGTTTTATACCAACCCGTTTTCGTTCTAAATTGTTGGCCGTAAAATCGAGTGCACTGCATGATTAGCCTTTACATGCCTGCAATTATATAAATCAGACGGAAAATGTTTAACAAATTTAAAAAAGATTTTATGCTTAATTAAAGTCAATGATGTGCTTTATTGCGTTGTGTCTTCAAGGCGGGATTGTTGCATTAGAAATACATCTATATGAAGCCGGTGCATGTAAAATGAACTCCATCATTCCTTGGTAGACACCATGAGAGAATAGAGAAAAGTGATCTTCTCTATGTGGAGATGCAGGAGATGGGTCCTCGATGAGTATTTCCCTTCCGTAGAGTAATACCAACATTATTCACCAATATGTGTAGGAAGGAACTGAGGATGCTGGTTTAAACGTCTTCTTCTTGCGTATGGCGTGCACAGCCTAAAGTTGTAGGTCAAGGGTAGACATCCAGGCCAGGGCAGCATCAGTTGCTGGGTGGAAGGCCTTGATGCCACCAGGGAAAAGCCCCAGTGAGCAGTCATTCATGGTGCGTGGGATGGTCTGGTCTGGATATCCACAGTCGCAAGCAAGGCTGTCTGTCCATCCCCCACTCGTGCAGGTGATGGGCTGTTCTTGCATGGAGGGTGCGGATCCTTTTCATGGTTGGCCATTTGCTTGCGATGGAGGTCAACCGAAGATAGACACAAAAAGCTGGAGTAACTCAGCGGGTCAGGCAGCATCTCTAGAGAAAAGACCCTGACCCTTCTTTTCACCAATAATCAGGCTGGCAAAGCTCAGCCAACACATTATAATTGGCCACCTCCTCCACTGATGACACCACATGAATCTCTGATAAGTTACTGAAAGGTCTCAACACATCCATTCTCAGAAGTTATAAGGACGTGAAATGTTATTTCTTCATTGCTGGAATGAATGGGCATTCTCACAGTGGGGAGATAGACAGAACCATCTCCTGCCTGGCCCTTTCCGCAACAGCCCAGTATTGGTTTTCTTCAGCCCCTCCCCAAGTACGAATGACACCAGGTCCTCTTGGATTTAGAGACAGAGAACTATACTGATGGAAACAAGCCCCTCAGCCAAACTTGAACAATAAGTTGGTATTCTTGGCTACTCCCATTTGCCTGCATTTGGCCCTAGCCCTATAAACATTCCCTATCCATATCTATATACTAAAACTCTCGTTTGTTTGTTTGTTTGTTCCTGATCTACAGCCAAAACGGTACACGATAGCTTGACAATTTTAGGCCCACCTTACTCACCGTCGTCCCTTTGGTGCTAATGGAAGAAGTTTCAATAGACAATAGACAATAGACAATAGGTGCAGGAGTAGGCCATTCGGCCCTTCGAGCCAGCACCACCATTCAATGTGATCATGGCTGATCATTCTCAATCAGTACCCCGTTCCTGCCTTCTCCCCATACCCCCTGACTCCGCTATCCTTAAGAGCTCTATCTAGCTCTCTCTTGAATGCATTCAGAGAATTTGCCTCCACTGCCTTCTGAGGCAGAGAATTCCACAGATTTACAACTCTCTGACTGAAAAAGTTTTTCCTCATCTCCGTTCTAAATGGCCTACCCCTTATTCTTAAACTGTGGTACTGTGTTTAACTGTGTTAAAGTTTCATTGAAATCGGTGTTCAATTTTTTAAGTTATTCACATTTTAAAGTTTAAATCTATCTCCATGGGAGGGAGGGGGGGAGGGAGGATAAGGGGGGTTGAGGGGGATGGTGTGGGGGGGAGGGGGAAGGGGGGGATGGCGGACACCCTTCAAGCTTTGACCCTTGACCCTGTGCCACACACTGCCTCGGCAAGACCAGCAACATAATCGAGGACCAGTCGCACCCTGGCCACTCCCTCTTCTCCCCTCTCCCATCAGGCAAAAGGTATAGAAATGTAAAAATGGACACCTCCAGATTCAGAGACTCTCCTGTGGTAGCCCCCCCCTCATCCCCCTGCTTCTCCTGTTCACATTGTTCCCCACTTTGCTGCCTCACGCTCCGAGTCCATAACTGTGCAATCTTGGCGCAAGGTCCCAAAATACTATACTACGGTTAAAATCTACCAATAATAAACAGCTGGAGGAACCCGGTGGATCAGGCAGCAAATGAATGACTTGCTGAGGTCCACCAGCAGTTTGATTCTTAGCTCAAGGTTCCAGCATCTGCAATCTCTTGTGTCTCCATCTTAACATTAACCATGCTGTGTGAATGTTCAAGCTCATTGCACACTGAGCACTTGCTGAGTCTAATTCCCTCTCCAAGTCACTAACTGCCCTGCACTGCTTTCACTGCAGTTTTATATTGTATCCTTGTCCATCCACCTGTTAATCTCTTCCCATGACAAGGCTCGGACTAGTTTGGTGATACAAGAAACTGCAGGTGCTAGAATCTTGAGCAAAACCCAAAGTGATGTAGTAACTGAGTGGGTCGGGCAGCGTCCGTGGCAGGTTTCCCCTCCTAGTACTAGTACCATTCACAACCTGAGTACTCATTCACAACACAACTGCCTTTTGAAAGATGCAGGCCAAAACGGATGCCTGTTAGAGTCATAGTGTGAAACAGCAAGGGAATAGGCCCAACAGCCCAATTCCCCTATGCCAGTTAAGATGTTTGCCTAGGTCGGCCCATTTGCCTGCACTTGGCCCATATGCCTCCCAACCTTTATTGCCCATGTACCTATCAAGATGTCTTTTAAATATTGTAACATTAATTGTTCTCACCTCCACTGTCTCCTCTGGCAACTCGTTGTATATTCCCACTACTGGCTGTCTGTAAAAGGTGTTCTCAGATCCCTTTTAAATCTTTCTTCTCTTGCCTTAAATCACTTCTCATTTTCACCCAACAAACTGCTAACATAGCCTGTTTCCTTTATCATCATTACATTTTTGCATATCTTTCATTCATTGTTCTTTATCTCTCTACGTCATCGACTATATCCCTCATTTCCTTTATCCCAAACTAGTCTGATGAAGGGTCTCGACCCGAAACATCACTCATCCCTTCTCTCCAGAGATGCTGCCTGTCCCGCTGAGTTACTCCAGCATTTTGTGTCTCTCGAAAGACAATACATGTTAAGGGAATAACGTTTAGTGCAAGGTAAATCCAGCAAAGCCCGATCAAGGATAGTCCGAACGATCTCCAGTGAAGTAGACAGTGGTTCAGGACTGCTCTCTGGTTGTGGTAGGATGATTCAGTTGCCTGATAACAGTTGCAGTGATCCATTACCTGATTTGAAGAATAATTCAATCTACCTGATTGATTGGTGCAATATAAATGATGCAAATTAAAAAATACCCACCTGAACATCAAATATATTATTCAGCTATTTAATTTATTTAACAGTAAACTGACATCTCACCGTGTAATTTTAAATGTTTACCTATAAATTGATATTTTATTCAATTGTACCCTTGCATTCGTTTTGAAATTGTTATTTAAAAATTACTACTGGATGGTTTTCACTGAACATTCACTGCTCTGATCTGAAAACCATCCAGACGATTTTTTCTTTTCCCATAATATTGCAGATCCTTTTGAGATGCATGTAATGTCAAAATGGTTCTCTACCCATTTTCATTATGCAGCAGTGTCAAATCTAGACTACTGCAGTGACAAAAATTAGAAACCCCACTGGAGCTGAACAACATACCTGCAGGAAGCCAAATATTTAATGATTGCTGAATAAAATGACAGGATTCTGCTCAGTCCTAGAAAAGGAAAAAGAGAAATACAGAACGGGTTGCAAGAAACTATTAAGTTTGAGGACTTAGAATTACAACTAACTGCATATGCTGGTCTGAAGAAGGCCTGGAAAGAGTGAATGCAGAGAGGATGTTTCCACTGGTGGGAGAGACTCGGACCAGAGGCCATAGCCTCAGAGTAAAAGGACGCACCTTTAGAAAGGAGACGAGAAGGAATTTATTTAGTCAGAGGGTGGTGAATCTGTGGAATTCATTGCCACAGAAGGCTGTGGAGGCCATTTTTAAGGCAGAGATTGACAGATTCTTCATTAGTAAGGGTGTTAGGGGTTATGGGGAGAAGGCAGGAGAATGGGGTTGAGAGGGAAAGATAGATCAGCCATGATTTAGAAGAATGAGAGGGGATCTTATAGAAACATAGAAAATTCTTAAAGGATTGGACAGGCTAGAAGCAGGAAAAATGTTCCCCATATTGGGGGAGTCCAGAACCAGGGGGTCACAGTTTAAGAATAAGGGGCAGGCCATTTAGGACTGAGATGAGGAAAATCTTTTTCACCCAGAGAGTTGTGAATCTGGAATTCTCTGCCACAGAAGGCAATGGAGGCCAATTCACTGGATGTTTTCAAGAGAGAGTTAGATTTAGCTCCTCGGGCTAAAGGAATCAAGGGATATGGGGATTCTAGATTTTTTTTAGATTTAGAGATACAGCGCAGAAACAGGCCCTTCGGCCCACCGGGTCTGCGCCGCCCAGTGATCCCCGCACACTAACACTATCCTACACCCACTAGGGACAATTTTTACATTTTACCCAGCCAATTAACCTACAAACCTGTACGTCTTTGGAGTGTGGGAGGAAACCGAAGATCTTGGAGAAAACCCACGCGGGTCACGGGGAGAACGTACAAACTCCGTACAGTACAGCACCCGTGGTCAGGATCGAACCTAAGTCTCCGGAGCTTCATTCGCTGTAAAGCAGCAACTCTACCGCTGCGCCACCGTGCCGCCCAAAGAAAGTCAGGAAAAAGCAGGAGCGGGGTACTGATTTTAGATGATCAGCCATGATCAGATTGAATGGCAGTGCTGGCTCGAAGGGCCTAATGGCCTACTCCTGCACCTACTTTCTATGTTTCTATGATTGAATGGTGGTGTAGACTTGATGGGTCGATTGGCCTAATTCTGCACCTAATACTTGTGACCTTATAAGAACTGTCCCGACCCAAAACGTCACGGATCCATTCTCTCCGCAGGTGCTGCCTGAGCCGCTGAGTGCCTCCAGCACTTGGTGTTTTGCTGGAGATTGAGTGCTTCCACTTCCCCTGTAAACAATTTCCTTAATATGTTAAAATAAAAATCAGCATTTTAAATGAAGCTAAACTTCCACAATAAACAAGCAACTTTCACGAAGCAATCCACTTTCCTCAGGCTGTAATTGCATCAGCATTCTGACTGAATCCATTTCATTTATTTCTTATGCAGAAGCTAAGTTTCATTTAATTGCAAGCATAGTATTAGCATATATTTAAGGTACATTACAATATTTTTTTTTAAAGCTTCATATCAGCAGCTCATCCTATGTGAATCAGTGAAGCTCTTGTTTAATCTCTGGTTTATATATATTTCATGTATTTATTGGTGGAACGGTGGCACAGCGGTAGAGTTGCTGCCTTACAGCGCCAGAGACCCAGGTTCGATCCTGACTTCGGGTGCTGTCTGCATGGAGTTTGTACGTTCTCCCTGTGACCCTAAGTGGGTTTTCTCCGGAATCTACGGTTTCCTCCCACACTCCACAAAGACGTACAGGTTTGTAGGTTAACTGGCTTGGTAAAATTGTAAATTGTCCCTAGTGTTTCAAGTCAAGTCAAATTTATTTGTCACATACACATACACGATGTGCAGTGAAATGAAAGTGGCAATGCCTGTGGGTTGTGCACAAAAAAAGAATTACAGTTACAGCATATAAATAAAGTTAATAAGTTACTATTAGTGTCGACAAAAATTTAGTCTCTGGGGTTATAAAAGTTGACAGTCCTGATGGCCTGTGGGAAGAAGTTCCGTCTCATCCTCTCCGTTTTCGCAGCGTGACAGCGGAGGCGTTTGCCTGATCATAGCATCTGGAACAGTCCGTTACTGGGGTGGCAGGGGTCCCTCATGATCTTGCTTGCTCTGGATCTGCACCTCCTGATGTATAGGTCCTGCAGGGGGATGAGTGTAGTTCCCATGGTGCGTTCTGCCAGACGCACTACTCTCTGCAGGGCCATCCTGCAGGCATAGTGTCATAGTGTTAATGCGCGGGGATCACTGGTTGGCGCAGACCCGGTGGGCCAAAGGGCCTGTTTCCACGCTGTATCTCTAAACTAAATTGAACTAAAAATCTACAGTTCATTAACAAACTTTGCTGGAACTTCTCCCTGTCATATAGAGTAATACAGCCTGAAAACAGGCCCTTCTGCCCAACTTGTCCACACCGGCCAAAACGTCCCATCTACATTAGTCCCACCTGCCTGCGTTTAGAAACAAAGAAACATAGAAAATAGGTGCAGGAGGAGGCCATTTGGCCCTTCGAACCAGCACCGCCATTCATTGTGATCATGGCTGATCATCCACAATCAGTAACCTGTGCCTGCCTTCTCCCCATAACCCATGATTCCGCTAGCCCCGAGAGCTCTATCTAACTCTCTTTTAAATTCATCCAGTGATTTGGCCTCCACTGCCTTCTGTGGCAGAGAATTCCACAAATTCACAACTCTCTGGGTGAAAAAAAAATGTCTCCCCTCAGTTTTAAATGGCCCATATCCCTGCAAACTTGTCCCATCCATGTAGCTGTCTAACAGTGTGAATAACATTTTCACTGTTAACATACACATATTTCTTTTCCTGGAAGAACTGAAATATTCAGGTCCGTAACAGTCAAATTACAGGGGAATATCACACAAGAAACTGGCTGGAATAAACTAAGACAGATTCAGTGAAGTATCCCCCAATTTGAACTTCCCTACATTGAGTGAAAAATGAGGCTTGCAGGTAACATTTTCATTTTCATGAATGACTCGGGCTGCTCTTTCAGAAAATCGATTAATATGCAAATATATTTCATTCGTATAATTTGAGTTTGAGTTCTAGGTCACTCACATACTTTAATTATAATTTCCTCTCACCCACGGAGGGATGATGGAGTTATTATAGTTGTGATTTATGATTATTTGTGATTGATTGCTCCTCAACGAAAGATTTCCATTAACAGCCACTAAGAGCTGTGACCTGGAATCTCTGAGTCACAACTTCGTTGCCCCTTTTTAATAAGTGTCAGGAATGAGTCCACACACAGGTCCATTCCAGTGAGGTGGGTCTCATTGTGTAAAACTTGTGCGAAGAAAGATGCAATTGCTTGCACCATCTGGAAACGTTGGAAAAGCCAGCCCTCTCTGCATTGCACTACAACATTTAGGACAGGAAGACAAGGCACGAACAACACAAATACACCGTTCCTGTATAATGGCGAAGAGTGACTTTGCAATTTGCTTAGAGTGCTTTTTCTGATCAGATTACAGGCATGCTGCAGAGCTGTTTGAAATTATCCTTTGCCACAGAAATCTGGAGCCATGGATGATTTACTTGCAACTGAGAGAGGGCAGTGGGCAGTTGAGGATGGTTCAATGGTTCCTTTATTGTCACGTGTACCAACGTACAGTGAGATTCTTTCTCTGCATACATATCAGTAAGATTACTGCCATACATAAGTACAATCCACAGTTAAGCACATAATGTATAGAATGGCACGGTGGCGCAGCGGTAGAGTTGCTGCCTTCCAGTGCTAGAGACCCGGGTTCGATTCTGACCTCAGGTGCTGTCTGTACGGAGTTTGTACGTTCTTCGTGTGGCCGCATAGGTTTTCTCCGGGTGCTCTGGTTTCCTCCCACACTCCAAAGGCGTGCAGGTCTGTAGGTTAATTGGCTTCTGTAAATAGTTCCTAGTGTGTAAGATAGAGCTAGTGTACGGATGATCGCTGGTTGGCATGGACATGGTGGGCCGAAGGGCCTATTTCCATGCTGTGTCTCTAAACTAAACTAATCTAAACATCTAACTGTGCCACATCACAGAGGTGGCCTATTGGTTTTTAACATGAACAACACTCCTCTCATGTGGGGGATTTATAGAAGTTCTGACCTGACCATTGCCTCCTGTATTGTCTCCTTTTGTCACCCTTTTGTTTCCCTTTCATCTCAACCCTTTGTCCACCCATCTACTAATCAACCCATAAACCTTTCCTCCCCCTCCCTCCCCCCCCCCCCCCCCCCCCCCCCCACCCCCATCTCCTGCCACAACACATGCCAGGCTGTCCTAACCCAACTCTTTTTTTCAGATGTCTCTCCCCCTCTACAATGTCTGAAGAAAGGTCCCGACCCAAAACATCGTCTATCCATATTCTCCACAGATGCTGCTGGACTCACTGAGTTACTCGAGCACTTTGTGTTTCTGTGTCTCCCATACATATGTCGGTGAGGAGAAGATGACCTGTTGGAATGTATTCTTCCAGACAGTATCAGAAATGCTGGAAACACTTAGCAGGTCAGAGAACATCTGTGGAAAGACAAACAGTGAACATTTCAACAGTTGCCCACTGAAGAGAGGGGGGTGATTTTTCCTCTCTCTCTCTCTCTCTCTCTCTCTCTCTCTCTCTCTCTCTCTCTCTCTCTCTCTCTCTCTCTCTCTCTCTCTCTCTCTCTCTCTCTCCCCCCCCCTCCCCCTCCCCTCTCTCTTTCTCTCTTTCTCTATCTTTCTCTCTCTCTCTCTCTCTCTCTCTCTCTCTCTCTCTCTCTCTCTCTCTCTCTCTCTCTCTCTCTCTCTCCCTCTCCCTCTCTCTCTCTCTCTCTCTCTCTCTTTCTCTCTGGAAACAAAACCGCCTGAATTATTTTAAGTCAGAGGTTGGACAATTCTTGACAAAGTTGTGGAAATGGTTCAAAAGTACTTTGTTGACACGTGTACCGACAGTAAGTCCAGTGAGATTCTTTGCACCCAGTTCAGTGATAATCCTACTATACATTAGGTGCAATCATACTGAATATAAAAGTGTAAGATAATAGACCACACCGAGTCAGTACACATGACACACCACATTGTAGGTGCCATCTTGTATCCTTGAATGTTAAAAAAAATTAGAATTTGAACATGGTCATATGCCTTGGACAATACAGCTCACCTCCTCCATGACACACTGCTGGTCAACCTGAGGAGCACCTTCAGCAGCAGATTGGTTCCACCAAGATGCAGTACAGAACGCCACTGGAGATACTTTTCCCCTGTGGCTATAAAACTGAACAACTTCTCCCCCTTCTGTCGTGGGGTAGACTGATTCCACCCCCCCCCCCCCCCCCCCCCCCCACACCCCACCCTCCCCCAATCTTTGCACATCCCCAATCCTTTCCACACGTCACCTTAATTTCATGTTTCATGTATCTTGTGTTTTATGACTGTTGGCAGACCAATTTCCCTCCTGGGATAAATAAAGTTCTATCGTATCGTATTGTATGGCCATAAAGGCCCGTTGTCCTGGCGACAACACTGGGTTGGTGTTACAAGGGTCGTCCTGATCCTCCACCACTGATCCGATGCTCTGTGCTGCTGCAGGCCACGTCCGTACTGCACGCTCGGCCACTTGGAGCGGTGCCCGATCTAACGGAGCCCCGGGCTGCTTCAGAGCCTCCAGCGGCCCACGCCGCCAACTCAACCACTCCAATGCTATCTCAGCTTTGGCCTGTGAACGCATCGTCCTTCGCCTCTGTCAGCCTTCGCTCAGCCTCCGTCTTCCGGGGCACCTCCCACAACAGCGCCTCTGAGGACAGGGGGGCGTAAGCCGCCAGCCCGCCCACCGGCATCCATCTTTGCTTCCACCATGGTCGCCACCATCTTGAACCCGCATGGATTTGGGATGTGGGAGGAAACCTGAGCACCCAGAGGAAACCCATATGGGCCATAAGGTGAAAATGTGAGATTCAGAGATACCACCAGGGCTCATAAAGCAACACGCTCTACATTTACTCTCTAAGGCTGCTTCAGCAGGCCAAGGCATTATAATCACAACATAAAGGGCTAAGTAACCCAGCAGGTCAGGCAGCATCTGTGGAGGAAATGGATAGATAATATTTTCATACAGGACATTTCTTTAGACATTATAAGTATTGTAACGAAAAACAGATTCCTGTATTTTTTACAGACGTACAGTTTTGTAAGTTAATTAGCTTGGTACATGTGTGAATTGTATGTAGGATAGTGTAAGTGTTCGAGGAACGCTGGTCCGCATGGACTCGATGGGCAGAAGGGCCTGTTCCTGCGCTGTTTCTCTAAAACTAACCTAAACTAAATTAAACATTGCGAATTGGAAACTCAGTGGTTTTTCAAGCAGGCACAGTTTTTTAACAAGATCACACCTGCAATTATAACATGCAAGTTTCATCAAAAATATATTTACAAGCAGAATTTCTGATTGGCATCAAAAACAGAAATAGATTTCCCAATTAGTTGCTGTCGTCAAGTTAAGACAGACACCATCTGGAGAGCATGGTTTCACTTTGGTCAATTATGTTTACGTCGAGAATCCATTGCTCTCTAATATGATCGCGATGGAATTATGTTTCAGCTTAGTATTTTAGAAAGGATTGTAATTAGGCTCTGGATTTGAGTTGGAGCGGGCAAGAGTGTAAAGGGCTACTTCGTCGATAAGTTGTTTTTGCAAGGCTACTGAACCAAAGTGATTTGTTCAGCAGCATTCAGGAGAGAGGAATTGCCCCGGTGGGACTCAGGCTGCTGAGGAAGGGCCCTAAAGGTTTGGTTAGCAAAGATAATCGCTCCAGGAGGGGATCAATTACAATGATGAACAGCCCCGTGTACAGGAAGATGCAGATTAAATGTGCCCTTTGCTGACCTAGCGTTGGTGGAAGAACATCAGAGGCAGTCCTGCCATTGTGTCTCTATCGGCGCCAGATGTGCATTTGCTGTCAAAGCAGCACAATGTGTTTATCCTGACCGCGTAGCTGTTCTTTCCCCCAAGGAAAGATGAGATGCAAAGCTATACTTTCTCCTCCAACAGTGCAAACAAAAACGACTGTGCCTTCAGCACAACAGATTAACTGAAGCAGGACACCAGCTGGGTCAGTGTAGTGGAGTCCAGCAACTTGTTGTCTGTTGCTGTCCAGCCCATTGCACCATCTATTGAAAGTCACGCCGCAAAAAATCATCCATGGACAATGGCCCCCAGAGGATACAGGTCTCCTTCAGAAGGAAGCCTCCATCATGACGAGAGGTATAGAAGAGTGAAACCGCACACCTCCAGGTTCAGCGACGTTTCTTCCCAGCTGTTATTATACAAAATGGGATTTAATGGTGGCAGACCAGACAGGAGGACTGCAAAGAAATGAATTATTATAGAGTAGGAATGTGGGTATGAGGTAATGTGAAGAAGATAAGGTTTGGAATAATCCTATAAACATAGACTGCCCGATGTACTAAGTGGGCAGTCAGACAATAGACAATAGACAATAGGTGCAGGAGGAGGCCATTCGGCCTTTCGAGCCAGCACCGCCATTCAATGTGATCATGGCTGATCATTCTCAATCAGTACCCCGTTCCTGCCTTCTCCCCGTACCCCCTGACTCCGCTATCCTTCAGAGCTCTATCCAGCTCTCTCTTGAATGCATTCAGAGAATTGGCCTCCACTGCCTTCTGAGGCAGAGAATTCCACAGATTCACAACTCTCTGGCTGAAAAAGTTTTTCCTCATCTCAGTTCTAAATGGCCTACCCCTTATTCTTAAACTGTGGCCCCTTGTTCTGGACTCCCCCAACATTGGGAACATGTTTCCTGCCCCTAACTTGTCCAACCCCTTAATAAGTCAGGCGGTTGACTTCCTGATTGTTCCAGCCGTTGTTTGCAAATAAAGGCTTTTAACTTCTCGAAGAATTCTCCGTGTCGCCTGTCTTAATTTCGAAGCTGAAGAAAACCACGACATTATCAGGCAACTGAACAATGCCATCACCAACTACAGAGCAGTCCTGATCGACCATCTACCACATTGGAGACCTTCGGACTATCTTTAATCGGACTTTACTGGACTTTACCTTGCACTAAACATTATTCCCTTTACCTTGTATCACGTGGACAGCTCGATTGTAATTGTGTATGGTCTTTCAGCTGACTGGATAGCATGCAACAAGAAAAAGCTTTTCACTGAACCTCGGTGCACGTGACAATAAACTAAACCAAAATAATGCGTCTGAGGCATCATCGGTCACTGAGTATGACCCCAGGATTTAAAGTCCAACTAAAGGAGACAGGCAGATCTTCTTTAAGTACCTTTCCACCTTTTATAAAAGTGCGTCTTCAAACGATTAATGCTATCGATACAAAAAATAGATTCGTCATTCTGCATTTAAGGAAATGGCCATCTCTTAAGTATCACGGCAGCATGGTAGCGCAGCGGTAGAGTTGCTGCCTTACAACGCTTACAGCGCCAGAGATCCGGGTTCGATCCCGATTACGGGTGCTGTCTGTACGGACTTTGGACGTTCCCTCCGTGACTGCGTGCGCTTTCTTCGAGATCTTCTCTTTCTAGATATTAAAAAAAATTCTTGATGTTAAAAAAATGTTTCGACTAATTGTCCCCATTGTGTGCTGGATAGTGTTAGTGCGCGGGGATCGCTGGTCGGTGTGGACTCGGTGGGCCGAAGTGTCTGTTTCCACGCTGTATCTCTAAACTAAACTAAACTAAAAAATCATTAAAACAACTCAAAAGTTAATAATATTATTGTGTAGTCGATCATATTTTTGGTTGCAAAACGGAACTGGAGTCGTGGCAAATCTGTTTCGAAGTGGATTGAATAGATTCCAGATTTAATGGAGCCTGAAATGAGCAGGGGAGTTATCCACAGTGTCCTGGCCAATGTTTATCCTTCAGGCTAAATGTACGCAGGTTATTTGGACATTCTCAAACTGCTGTATATGGTGGCTTAGTGGGTGCAAAATGGTATCTTTCACAGTGACACAAGGAACTGCAGATGCTGGTTAGCAAGGAAAAAGGACGCAAAGTGCTGGAGTAACTCAGCAGGTCAGGCAGCATCTCTGGAGAACATGGAGAGGTGACGTTTTGGGTCGGGACCCTTCTTCAGACTTTCACAGCAAGTAAAGCACTTCTGAAGTGACCGCACCCTCCAGCACAGTGAAAGATGCCGTATAAATGCGAGTCTTCCTTTGTTTCAAGGTATCATAGAGACTCTAGGGCGATTGCAGATCTAGATGAAAGTCTTTGTGTTCAACAGGACTCAGGTATCCTTGCATAGAGAAAGGACTGACACAACTGGTATCAGAGGATTTCCACCAAGAAAGAGAATCAAGCACTCCAAAGATGACAACCCAACTGTATGAATATTGACTTCTCTGACTTCAGGTTACCCTTGCTTTCCCTCTCTCTCTGTCCCTCTCCATCCTAGTTCTCCGACTAATTTCATTATCCTCCTGGTTAAATATTACTGATAGTATGCCTTGTTGACACCTTCCCCTCACCTTACAACGTACATCTCTACATTTTGTTGATCTTGATCTGTAAGGGATCACAGATCCCTTTGATCTGTGCTTTCACACCTTACCCTTCCATATCTCTGTCTCCCTCTCCCCCATTAATGGGTAGGAACGAACTCCAGATGCTGGTTTATACCGAAGATAGACACAAAATGCTGAAGTAACTCAGCAGGACAGGCAGCATCTCTGGAGAGAAGGAATAGGTAACGTTTCAGGTCGAGACCCTTCTTCAATCAGTCTGAAGAAGGGTCTCGACCCGATGCATGCCTTATCTTCAGAGATGCTACCTGTCCCACTGGGCTACTCCAGCATTTTGTGTCTAACTCCAAAGACGTTCAGGTTTGTAGGTTAATTGCCCAGCTGATCAAGATCCAGGTGCAATTTTTGATAACCGCCTTCGCTTTATCTGCTTTACCACTCACTTTAGTGCCATCTGCAAACTTACCAACAGTAATAATTCAGTAAACTCACACTAAATCTTGGCTTTCAAGAGGAAGGAGCTAAACTATAAATTGAGAAAATAAAAATTGGAATTTTAGGATGTGCTTATGATGAGCTGAGAGCCAGGCAGAAAATTAACTTGGCACTTTGCGGAACTGGTAAAATGACTCGAGAGGATGAAAAGGCAATAAGGGAGGGGGGGAGGGGAGGGAAGTATGAGATTAAGTTACTACAATTATTTCAAGTCAAGAGTGTTTAATTTGCAAAGAAGAGCACTCCTATGTAATTTTATTTATAATGTTAAATTCTATTTTTATTTTCATTAAAAATTGGTCACTTTTGTAATGCAAGCACCAAATCTCCACACATCAACGTTATTTTATTGTCCACGTTGAGTGAGGGATGAATATTCGTCTACCCACTGAGCATGACCCCAGCCTCCTTTTTAAACTTTAGACTTTAGAGATACATCGCGGAAACAGGCTGTTCGGCCCACAGAGTCCGCGCCGCCCAGCGATCACCCCTTACACTCACACTACCACACACACTGGGGGACAAATTACAGAAGCTAATTGACCTACAAACTTACACTTCTTTGGAACGTGGGAGGAAATCGGAGCACCCAGAGAAAACTCACGCAGGTCGCAGGGAGAGCGTAGAAACTCCAGTGCAGACAAGCGCCTGTGGTCAAGATTGAAGCCCAATCTCTGCCACTGTCAGGCAGCAACTCCACCACTGCCGGCCTTTAAAGACAGCACTTTTTATAGGACAGCAGAGGTCGCGATCAAAAGGTAACAATCCGGCAGCTTTTCGTACTGACATCCTGGACCTTGAGTCAAAGGCTGTGGGTCCGGTGAGCCACAGCTGGCAATGCAGGTGATTTTAGAGCTCATTATCCACCTACAAGGTGTGTACTTTTCTATTGCTGTGAATGTAACCTATTGCAATGGTGTACAACAGGTAGCACATCACTGTCTGATTTTCCCTTCAATTACCCTCTAAAACTTCTAAATTTCCAATTAGCTTCTAAGTCTAAATCCATCTATGCCTGTGAGAAATGCCAGGTTATTTCATCTGCACTTTACTTCATTTAGCTGGCTGTGGAAATATAAATTGTTGATAGCCGCAGACGATAGTTTAGCTGACAGTTAATATAGATACTTCGACATTTTTGCATTCTGAATGTTAGCAGTGTATCAGTGCTCTAATTAACGCATAACATGCGTAGCAATAGTCATTGCTGGCACACATTTCTATGTTTTTTTTTATTCACAGGTCTTATCGGAGTAGGAAATGATGGTAATGGAAAATTAATGCTCACTTTATTTTGTGGCTAGTGACATTACCTGATACATTCACATCTTCTCTCCCGTTTTAAATGATTTCCCCATTTCCAAAATAAATCAAGACAGGTTTTATTGGTAATGATTAAATCAGTACGAACAGATGTTTTAATTTTTTGAAACATTTCGAATGGCAACAGATGTGCTTCCCCTTGTACGCCACTCGTCCAGAAACATGAACCTATGTCTGATTGCTGCATTGCACCCAGTCTACTGCATGGCTTAGATTGTCTGCCTTGTAATTGGCAGCAGATAAACGTACAGGTATGTAGGTTAATTGGCTGGGTAAATGTAAAAATTGTCCCTAGTGTGTGTAGGATAGTGTTAATGTACGGGGATCACTGGGCGGCACGGACTTGGAGGGCCGAAAAGGCCAGTTTCCGGCTGTATATATATGATGATATGATATGATAACAAGGCGAGAAGGACATCAAGGACATCTCTGATCCATAGTACAGCCACACACATAATGCTGGTACCTCAGTACAAAGGCTCCTCTTTTCTTTCCTAGCTCCTGCACGCTGGCCTTTGAAATCATAAATCGTTAACTCTAAGTTAGTTTAGTTTAGAGATACAGCGTGGAAACAGCCCCTTCGGCCCACCGGGTCCACGCCGACCAGCGATCCCCACACATTAATACTACCCTACACACGCACACTAGGAACAATTTTTACATTTACCAAACCAATTTACCCTACATACCTGTACGTCTTTGGAGTGTGGGAGGAAATCGAAGATCTCGGAAAAACACACACGGGTCACTCCGTACAGACAGCGCCCGTAGTCGGGATCGAACCCGGGTCTCCGGCACTGCATGCGCTGTAAGGCAGCAACTCTACCGCTGCACCACCGTATGTTCCAGTATCCCGTGTCCAAGTGCCCAGTAGACTTCCAACAATGCAGCAAGCCTTCAGATTTACGAAGATGTTGCCAGGACTTGAGGGCCTGAGCTCTAAAGGGCCTGTCCCAGTTTGGTGATTTTTAAGGCGATTGCCGGCGACTAGGCTGTCGTCGCTGGAGTGTCGCCGGGTGTCGTGGGCATGGTCATGAGTAGTCTCCAATGAGTCGTAGCTGTTCTCGGGAATTTCTCTCTACTCGAAAATTTTCGGTGACAGCTGGCTTGACGCCAATGATCGTAGCTTGGCGGAGGTTGTCGCCAGGTGAGCTAGGTTGTCGCCGGTACTGACGACAGATGAATTTCATTGGGGACTACCGACATCAACCGGCGACAGGTACCGGGATCGGGAGACGACAAGTGGCGTTGTATAACCGGCCACATTAAAAATGATTACATAGAAGAATCTGTTTAATGTTAAAAATCTATTTTTTGGTCGTTTTTGTAATTGTTTGAAGTTTATATTTTTTCATGGATTTTTGCATGTAGTTATCCACCTTTTATAGAAATTTAGTTTGTTTGAATAAAGTTGATTTTGGACATTTTGACAAAAAATCAATGTCTGAAGTTATTGCACTTCTAAGTACTTTCTCTTGGCATCTCTTTCAAATATTTTAGTTTCATTTATTTTGACCACTGAAATAAACAGACGCAGGCATTGCACTGCATTTAAAAGCGAACTCTTTTCATTTATTTAGATCAATGAAGCAAACACAAACACAAGCAATTCACTGCATTGAAAGGCGAACTCGTATCATTTCTTTCTATCAATGAAGCAAACACAAACACAAGCAATTCACTGCATTGAAAGGCGAACTCGTATCATTTCTTTCTATCAATGAAGCAAACACAAACACAAGCAATTCGCTGCATTGAAAGGCGAACACATCATTTCTTTCTATCAATGAAACAAAACAAACACAACCATTGCAATGCATTGAAAGGCGAAAACTTATCATTTCCTTCTATCAATGAAACACAACAAACACAACCATTGCAATGCATTGAAAGGCAAACTCTTATCATATCATATCATTATATATACAGCCGGAAACAGGCCTTTTCGGCCCTCCAAGTCCGTGCCGCCCAGCGATCCCCGCACATTAACACTATCCTACACCCACTAGGGACAATTTTTACATTTACCCAGCCAATTAACCTACATACCTACATGATCATTTACATCTATCAATGAAGCTAACACAGACACAAGCATTTCACTGCATTGAAAGGCAAACTCTTATCATTTAAAACAAACACAAACACAAGCATCTCACTGCATTGAAAGGCGAATTCTTATCATTTCTTTCGATCATTGAAACAAAACCAACACAACCAATGCACTGCATCGAAAAAGAAACTCTTTCGGGAGGGTGTGGGTGGCCCTGGAAAGGGGCTTGGGTTGTGGTCTTTTGGGGGCTCTCTTCCCGGAGTGGTGGACCCCTGCTTGTGGAGTGGGCTGTTTGCTGCTGGTCTTCAGATCAAGTCATTCTGCCATGGTACGCTGCCTAGTTCGGAGTTGTAGTAAGTGCGGAGATGGTGACCTGTAACAGTCGTGACCTGACAGGGTCGTAGCTTGTTGAGGGTGGAGGTCAGCTTGACGTCGGTTGTCGTAGCTTGACGTAGTCCCTGTCGTAGGTGGACGTCCTAGGTCGCGACGACTGGGCCGTCGGTTGTCGGCAGCTTGCCGTCGCCTAGGTGGTAGGTTGTCGTAGCTTGTCGTAGGCATTGTCGTAGGGGGAGTCGTAGACATTGTCGTAGGGGGAGTCGTAGACATTGTCGTAGGGTTAGAAAATTCTAAGTTTTTCGACGATCTGCTACAACTTTGACAGTCGCCGGCAGTCGCCTTAAAAATGGCCGAACTGGGACAGGCCCTTAAGGAGAGGTCAGGCAACCTAGGACTTTGAGTCTGATGGAGCGTCTAAACCCAAAACGTCACCCATTCCTTTTCTCCAGAGAAGCTGCCTGTCCCGCTGAGTTACTCCAGTATTTTGTGCTTATCTTCGGTATAAACCAGCATCTGCAGTTCCTTCTTACATGAGGACTTTAGTCCTTGGAGCACACGAGGCTGATGGGATATCTTATAGAGATGTATAAAATCATGAGGGGAACAGATAGGATGAATGCTCATTCTTTTACCCAGAACAGGGAAGACAAGAACCAAAGGGTAAGAGAGTAAGATGAGGGAGGAAAGATTTAATAGGGACCTGAGGGACAACTTTTTTTATACAGTGGTTGATGGGTACAAGCTGCCAGAGGAGGTAGTTGAATCAGGTACTGTAACAGTATTTCAAAGATACTTTGACAGGTACATGGATAAGAAAGGTTTAAAGGGATATGGGCCAAACCCAGGCAGGTGGGACTAGCATAGATGGGACATCTAGGTCGGCATGGTCAAGATGGGCCGAAGGGTCTCTTTCCGTGATTCTTGACTATGACTCTATAACCAGTCCTTGTATCAATCACTCGGAGTACTATCATCACTACAATTCTCTATAGCCGTGATGAAAACAGCTTTATGTTGATGTTTCTGATGCCACGCCACCCAGGTTTGGTACGCAGTCCCTTTGATGCTTATTTTTCACTTCATTTTTCTGGATCTGGGTGCTTTGGGAAAGGCCAGCACTTGTTACTCATCTCTAGTGTTCTCACAAAAGTAGTTGGCCTACATCAATCAGAGTATTGAGTATCGAAGTTGGGAGGTCATGTTGCAGTTGTGCAAGACGTTGGTGAGGCCACGTTTAGAGTGGCTCAGTTGGACAGGCAACATGGACAGGCAACATTTCAGATCGGGACCCTTCTTCAAATTGATTGTGGTAGAGGGGAAGAAAGTTGAAAGAGATGGGGAGAGGGGGTGGGACAAACTTTGGTCAGTGATAGGTGGATACAGGTGAAGGGGTCGTTCGATTGGTAGATGGTTGGTCAAAGGCCAGAGATGAAGAAGAGCAAAATGTGTGAGATAAGGGGATAAGCATAGCGAGGAACGAAAGGTGAAGCCAGAGGTGGAAGCGTATGGGGGAAATGAGAAAAGATGAAATGGGTGCATAAGCAGGGAAGGGAGAGGAAAAATAGGAGTGGAGGGGAGGTGGTTATGGGGGGCAGTCATGTTTATGGGTTTGTTACCAAAAATTGGAGAATTCAATGTTCATTCTGTTGGGTTGTAAGCTACCCAAGTGGAATATGAGGTGCTGTTCCACCAGTTTGCATGAGGTCTTACTCTGGGCAATAGCAGCCAATATCTTGTTCAGAGGAAGAAATGCTTTCAACTGAACCAAAGCTGACACAAAGACAACAGCATGATTTCACGTTATCAACATCAATTTTAGAAAGTAGCACGTTTTAATTAACCTTGACATAAATATCGAGATTTACTTCAACTAAATATCAGTAAGGCCAATTTGCAGCTGCTGTGTTTGTGATCTCTGAGATTAATATAACCCACTTGTCCCATTAGATTATACATCTCCAATTATGGATATTCTTGTGAAAATTTGTTCTTTGCTCTATGATCTAATTTGCACCTTCGAGCAACAAGTGCAAGTAATCAGAACAAACCAATAATAATCACTTCCAGAAATAATGTGCTGTGAATATGTTAATCCCATTTTGTTCATTGTACAGCCACTTGCTTGTAGACAGCTAACTGTGTGGGATGTCAGGCTCCATCCTTGGCGATAGCTCATACCTTTAAAAAACTGTCGCCGATCGGTTCAAAAATAGATGAGCTGCTGTAAAAGCTGAGTAGTTTAGTTTAGTTTTAGATTAGAGATACAGCGCGGAAACAGGCCCTTCGGCCCACCTAGTCTGCTCCGGCCAGCGATCTGCGCACACTAACCCTATCCTACACAAGCACTAGGGACAATTTACATTTATCCCAAGCCAATTAACCTACAAAGCTGTACGTCTTTGGAGTGTGGGAGGAAACTGAAGATCTTGGAGAAAACCCACGGGGAGAACGTACAAACTCCGTACAGACAAGCTCCCGTAGTCGGGATCGAACCGGGGTCGCTGGCACTGTAAGGGAGTAGCTCTACCACTATGTCACCTTGCCACTCTAGCCCCAAATAGTAGTCCCAGTTTCTATTAGATTACAAACTTTTGACAAAGGATGTGACCAACTAACGGTGCCCTGGGAGGAGGCTGTGGACGAGGCATTTGAAAGGAAAAGGCTGAGATATTCCAACCTTGCAGTAGAGGCAGAGGAGTGAGGTTGGAGTGTAAGAGTGCGTCCAGTGGAGGTGGGGTGCAGGGGCTTTGTAGCCAGTTCTACTGCAAGGCTCCTGAGGGAAGTTGGAGTCAGAGGGCAGGCCCAAAGGAGGGCAATCAAAGAACTTGCAAATGCTGCCGAACGGAGCAGTCACTGGCTGTGGCTGAAAAGAAAAGATACTGTCTGGGCTGCCACGTGACCATCTAGAGGCTAACCATAAGACACACACCCAGGGCTGATCACCCTGCGGTGGGCCTGCCTCGACTGAGGGTGTCTTGTGATAAAAGGCCGAAACACCCAATGACGTTGAGGTACACAACTGAAGATGTGTCTGAATGGTAGCAACATCACCTAGTGGTCATCCCCAAGAACAACAACAGTCAATTGTAGTGCAAACCTTAGGGATTGTAACATCTAGTCCTACTAATCAATCGGAGATGAAAAGTTCATCAACTCCTGTTTGTCGCCTGTTGATACAGCAGGAGGCAAGAATAATGGTTTCATCTCCCATTGGTCACCATGGGTGGATGTAAACGATCTCTTGCCATGATTTCAAAGTTTAGTTAAGTTTAGAGATACAGCGCAGAAACACGTCCTTCGGCCCACCAAGTCTGGCAATCCAGCGATTGATGCCACCAGCACTTTCCTACACACGAGAGACGGTTTCCAATTTACCAAACCAATCAGCCTACAATCCTACATGTCTTTGGAGTGAGAGGAAACCGGAGCACCTGCAGAAAGCCCACACTTTGTGTCTTTCCTTGGTAAATCCTTGCTTCTACATTGAGTATGGGTGTTTCCGTAAATACAGCACTCAGTAGTGAAACTGAAGGTCTCCAGGCTTCCAGGTTATTTTCCTGTTATTTATGTAAAATATCCCCATTGTTTCATATCCCGTATTTTAAATAGTATAGATCATGGTGTATAGTCAAAATAATGAGATGAAGCAAAGTTAAATAAACCTGTATTTACAAATAAAAATATCAGATATGTCCTTGTGTTTCCTTGCCTTTTTTTGTGACATTTTTCAAGCAGGATTTCATCAAATCCTGAGGCTAATTTATACCAGAAAGATTACATTAATTTTGCAATTACTATATGAGCCAAATTCTGATTATGCTTATGATTTTTAGCATTTATCACCCGATAAGATGGTTTTCTGATGCCCCAAGTTTTTGCAGCAGAGTGCATGAGTAGCAGTGTCCATTAGGTCACGTGGGAAATGTGTGAATTGAAAGCTGAGTAACCATTTTTATATTTATTGTTTTTTTTAATTGTTTACTTGACCAAGTGGACCCGTTGGGCCCAAAACCTCTCCTGCATTGGTGCAACAACCTCTCCTCCCCTCTCTCCCTCCCCCCCCCCTCCCTCCTCCATCCCCCCCTCCCACCTCCCTCCCCCCTCCCTCCTCCCTCCCCCTTCCCTCCCTCCTCCCCTCCCCCTCCCCCTCCCTCCTCCCCTCCCCCTCCCCCTCCCCCTCCCCCTCCCCCTCCACTCCCCTCCCCTTCCCCTCCCCCTTCCCCTCCCCCCCACTCTATCCCCCTCAACCCCCCTTAACCTCCCCCCCTCAACCCCCCCTTAACCTCTCCCCCTCCCTCCCCCCTCTCCCTCCCTAGGAGATAGATTTAAACTTTAAAATGTGAATAACTTTAAAAATATAACACCGATTTCAATGAAACTTCTTCCATTAGCACCAAAGGGACGACGGTGAGTAAGGTGGGGCCTACAATTGTCGCGCCATCGTGTACCGTTTTGGCCGTAGTTCAGGAACGGACAAACAAACAAACGAGAGTTTTAGTAAATAGATGTTACAACATTATAATGCTAAATGAGTTTGGGATGAGAATTGAGGCTATGTAATGCAGTTAACTCACGTAGAGTTTTAGTATATAGATATTTCATGTTTAAGCTTTCCATTGAAATACCTAATAATGAATAGAAGTTACAATCATGAAATAAATATCTAGTTCGCTCACCTATTTTAGCGATGTCTCGTTCTATAGTCCCTTCCTGTTAAGTAACGTTGTCAATGATATATAAAGCGCTATAACGGAATATTTTTTTTTGCACTCGTCGTGATTTTTTTTTAAATTCATACAACGCGATTATAATGACCCTTGCATGAACTACGGGCCTCGTGGTGGGTTAGGTGCTGACATGTTGTAAGGGAGCTTGGAAATCAGTAAGTGTCCCATATGTCTTATATGTCTTATAAATTAAAAAACTCCGTTTTTTTCTTTCAAATTTGAAGGTATTAAATTTTGGTCAAATTTTGGGCGACTTTGATCACAAATTGGCTCATAGGAGGGCCTGTTTCTGCCCTGTATCTTTGAAGTCCTAAAAGGCTAAAGGATAAAATAGCACAAAGAGAGGCCTTTGGACAATCACAGTTGTGTCAGTTCTTTGATGAAGTGATAAATCATAAAACTACAGCTGCTGGAAATCAGAAATAAAAAACCATAACTTGGAGGAACATTCAACGAGAAAGAGAGCGCCTCATTTTCCCAGTCTTGACCTCCACCCAACAGGAGTTCCATCTGGCTATTTTGCCTTCTTCATCCTCAGTAATATCCAATCTTGACTCTCTTGGGCCTTCATTTTTTTGATGAAAGACCTTTAACACGAAATGTTATCTTTCTTTCCCTTTCATTAGATGCTGCCTGACTTCTTGAACCAGCAAACTTTTTTTTATCCGCAAAAGAATTATTCCATTACCCTCACTCCTCGGCTTTGGCAAGAAACATTTCGTTCAAGTATTTGTTCCCGTTTTACAGGCTATTATTGAATCTGCTTCCATCACCTTTTCTGGCAAGAGCAAGACAGATTACAACTCCCTGTGTTACAAAAACATTCCTTCTTCCTCCGATTCTCCTGCCGAGTACTAAAAATCTATACTCTTTAGTTTCTAATCCTTCTGTTCCTGGAAACATTTGCCCTTATATATTGTATCAACTCCATTCATGACCTTGAACATCTGTTTTAAAAATCTCCCCTTAAATTTTGTCACAAGAGCACACACCTCTCTCTCCTCTTTAGTTTAGTTTAGTTTAGTTTAGTTTACTACTGTCACGTGTACCGAGCTATCCAGTCAGTGAAAAGACTACATGTGATTACAATAGACAATAGACAATAGGTGCAGGAGTAGGCCATTCCGACCTTCGAGCCAGCACCACCATTCAATGTGATCATGGCTGATCATTCTCAATTAGTACCCCATTCCTGCCCTCTCCCCATACCCCCTGACTGCTATCCTTAAGAGCTCTATCTAGCTCTCTCTTGAATGCATTCATTGAATTGGCCTCCACTGCCTTCTGAGGCAGAGAATTCCACAGATTTACAACTCTCTGACTGAAAAAGATTTTCCTCATCTCAGTTCTAAATGGCCTACCCCTTATTCTTAAACTGTGGCCCCTGGTTCTGGACTCCCCCAACATTGGGAACATGTTTCCTGCCTCTAACGTGTCCAACCCGTTAATAATCTTATATGTTTCGATAAGATCCCCTCTCATCCTTCTAAATTCCAGTGTATACAAGCCTAGTCGCTCCAGTCTTTCAACATACGACAGTCCCGCCATTCCGGGAATTAACCTGGTAAACCTACGCTGCACGCCCTCAATAGCAAGAATATCCTTCCTCAAATTTGGAGACAATTGTAAATTTCCCCGGTGTGGGACGAATAAAGGAATATATTATTATTATTATTATTATCACTTGCTTGATACCATTCTGGTGAATGTTCCCTTTGTAATAAGTTAATGGAAAATTAAAGATGTGTTGTGGATTTTTCATATCGCAGATAGCTTTGCTTTACATTCTGTCTCTATTAACACAACTGAAGATCCTTCAAGTTCCTATAACAGTCTTCTCGACTTCCATGCCGTCTCCACAGGTATGTGCGCAAACATCTGTGTAACATTTGTCCGGCACTCCCATTAATACTTCCCTTATTTAATATTAACTTTCCTCGTTTTCCCAATCAAATGCATAGTTTCATATTTCTCCATGTTAAATGTCACCTGCCATTGTACTGCCCATTTCTCTAGCCTGCCTTGGGAGCTCCTGACTTTGAGTACAGGTCTTCCCCAGTCAACAAAGGGACTAGGTTCCTAAATAATCGTTTAACTTACTTTAGAGATACTACGCAGAAACAGGCCCTTCGGCCCACCGAGTCCGCAATCCCCACACACCAACGCTATCCTACGCACAACAGGGACAGTTTTACATTGATACCAAGCCAATTATCCTACAAACCTGTACGTCTTTGGAGTGTGGGAGGAAATCGGAGCACCCGGAGAAAACCCACGCAGGTCACGGGAAGGAACCTACAAACTCCGTACCAACCAGCACCCTGTTGGTCAGGATCGAACCTGGGTCCCTGGCGTTATAGGTACCGTAAGGCAGCAACTCTACCACTGCGACATCACGCCGCCCATGAGAAAATTCATAGAGCAAGTATCCAAAAAGTATAGTAAACCGTTATCTTTCCACAAAGGATATTAATTGTCAGGGGACTGTCAATATCCTCCCTGTAAGGATGCAGTTAATTAAAAGCAACCTATGCTCATTTTGACAAGCTGAAGTGTACCAGCTGAAACGTAGAACTCTTTCATCCAGTAGTTATTGCTGCCTTTTTCTATTTTAAACTTGTTTTTTAAAATTTAAACTCCTTCCCAATACCCCAATCCAAAAGACTGTTACATGTTACTGAAGATAGGCACAAAGTGCTGGAGTAACTCAGTGGGTCAGGCAAGCAACTCTTCGACAAAGAGCATGGGTGACGTTTCGGGTGGGAGAGAGAGCTAGATAGAGCTCTTAAGGATAGCGGAGTCAGGGGGTCTGGGGAGAAGGCAGGAACGGGGTACTGATTGAGAATGATCACATTGAATGGCGGTGCTGGCTCAAAGGGCCGAATGGCCTCCTCCTGCACCTATTGTCTATTGTCTATTGAACCCTCTTCAGGCACACCATAACTTGTTACTGGCTTGCAAGGACGTGTGTTTGAACACAGTCTCGCATTACCTCCCCCCAACCTTCATTGTAGCAAACACAACCCTCGTTAAGTGAGAAATTAAATTAAATTAAATTAAACTCTTTGGCGTGGTGAAAATTCATTGCGTGAATGTACACTACCTGGGGAAGACTTGAACAATTGTCCTTAATCCTTTTTAAATGAACGGGCTTTTTAATCGTATGAAAACTCGTTGAGGGGGAGTCACACCATGCGATAAGGTTTTAACTAAAGAGTCAACTATCTGTAGCTGGTTGCTGTGATAGACTGCGCAGGCTCAGATATATCACCAGAAGAGGCGACATGGTGGCGCAGTGGTAGAGCTGCTGTTTACAGCGCCAGACGCCCGGATGCTGTCTGTACGGGTTCGATGCTGACTACGGGCGCTGTCTGTGCGCAGTTTGCACATTCTTCCTGTGACCCCTTTTTTTCGGATCGTTAAATCTGAATAACGTAAGGATGGAGTTTACCATGCTAGACTGGGAAACTAATTAAAGATCTTGCAAGAAGCAAAAACAATGGCCAACGTTTGGTGGAGATACATTGCATTACATCGAAACGTCGCCCATTCCTTCTCTCCAGAGATGCTGCCTGTCCTGCTGAGTTACTCCAGCTTTTTGTGTCTATCTTCGGTTTAAACCAGCATCTGCAGTCTTTCCCACACATTACATTTAACAACGTTGGGCTGAAGGGCTTATTTCAGTACTGTATGATTCTGCGGCCCTTTGAGGCAAAATAAAGAAAGGTGCTCCAGTCACCCCTATCAAGAGCAGCTAAGGGAAATATAAGATCAAGGAGAGAGATTTACAATGTTGTCACAAAAACCAATAAGCCTGAGGATTTGGAAAAAAAATCAGGATTAGGCAAGGGAGGATCAAGATGCTGATAAAGAAAGGAAATCTAGAATAAAAGAGCAATCTATGAAGAAATAGGAAAGCAGGCGTTGGGAAGCTTCTACAGAGATGTAAAAAGGATAAGATTAGCCAAAGTTAATTTGGCTTCCTCATAGACAGGGACAGGAGAAATAGAACTGGGAAATAAAGAAATATTTTGTGTTTTTCACACAGAAAACCTCCCAGAAATGGTGGAAAGCTACAGCTCTCGAATTGGTGAAAAACTGAAAGAAATTAGTATTATTATGTACCATTCATATGTGATAATTATTCATTAAAGGCTGGCACTGTGGCACAGTGGCAGAGTTGCTGCCTTACAGCGCTGGAGACCCCGGTTCGATCCTGTCTACAGGTGCTGTTTGTACAGAGTTTGCACGTTCTCCCCGTGACCGCGTGGGTTTTCTCCGTGTTGTCCGGTTTCCTCCCAACCCCTAGAGACGTACAGGTTTGTAGGTTAATTCGCTTCTGTAAACTGTGAATTGTCCCTAGCGTGTAGCTCAGCGTTAATGTGCGGGGATCGCTGGTCGGCGCAACCTCGGTGGGCCGAAGGGCCTGTTTCTGCGCTGTATCTCTGAAGTCTAAACTGAAAACGAATAAAAAAAACAAAGGCTAAACAGCAGTAAATGCTCAGGAGCTGATGAACTGCATCCAAAGGTTTGGAGGGAGGAGAATTAAATGGTCACTTTCCAAGATTCCACTGATTCAACGATAATGTCCACAGGTTAATGGTGGCAAAGGAAAGGAAAGGAGAGAGAGAGAAAACAGCGAGCTATAAATTAGCCCCATATTTTTTACACAGTGGGTGGCAAATGCTTAGAACACTCTGCTGGGAATGGTGGTGGAACTGCTGGGAATGGTGGTGGAACTGATATGATAGTGGTATTTAAGAGACTTTTGGATAGGTACGGAGGGATATGGATTAGGTGCAGCCAGATAACGGTTGGTCTTGGCCTCATGTTTAGCACAGACATTGTGGCTTGAAGTACCTGGTTCAGTGTTGCACTCATAAGGTCATAAGTGATAGGAGTACAATTAGACCATTCGGCCCATCAAGTCTACCCCGCCATTCAATCATGTTCTATGTACTATGTTTTACGTAATGTGTGTACGTTAGAGTTTGGTGTGGGAGTCAGTGGGGGTTTAGTGAGGGGAGGCTTGGTTAAGTTCAATGCCTTATTAAGTTGTTGGGCCAACTGTGTTGCAGACTGAGGATAGACACAAAATGCTGGAGTAACTCAGCAGGATAGGCAGCATCTCTAGAGAGAAGGAATGGATGATGTTTCGGGTCGAGACCCTTCTTCAGACTGACTGTTACAGTCTGGATACACTCAATAATGGCTGAAAATGTATGATGATGGTTTACTTATCTGAAATAATAACTTAAATCTCTGAATCATAAGTTCAGAAGTTATAGGAACAAAATAAGGCCATTCGGCCCATCAGGTCTACTCCACCATTCAAACATGGCTGATCTATCTTTCCCTCTCAACACCATTCTCCTGCCTTCGCCCCATAACCCCTGACACCCTGTCCCAATTAAAGGTTTAACAGCATCATTTTTTTCTTCTGGCTCATACGTTTTACGACATTACAGAGAGATAAATGTGTTTCATTGTCTTTCCTTTCCTGAGGTAACATGGTCATACATGGGAACATGTCCCCCGGTGAGAGAGAAGAACTATATTATCCTCAACAATGTATCTTTGGACAAACATTCCACATCACTGAATGGCTTCTGGGAGTTCAATAGAGCAAGGAGAAATCATTTATTTTTGTGCGAGTGTTTCTCTTACGTTTAGTTTCATCGATTGACCCGAGACACTAATGTTTCTGCCTCATTTTTGTTGATTTTTTTCCTAGAATTTCTTAGAACGCTTCCCTTTGATGTGGAAAATATTTATGTTTCCATTTGAAATGAGGAACCTGTCATTTAGCCCTTTTGAAAGGTCATTTTTCATTAAGTTCGTGTACGTGAGTTAACTGCATTACATAGCCCCAATTCTCATCCCAAACTCATTTAGCATTATAATGTTGTAACATCTATATACTAAAACTCTCGTTTATTTGTTTGTTTGTTCCAGAAGTACAGCCAAAACGGTACACGATGGCGCAACAATTTTAGGCCCGCCTTACTCACCGTCGTCCCTTTGGTGCTAATGGAAGAGGTTTCATTGAAATCGGTGTTATATTTTTTAAGTTATTCACATTTTAAAGTTTAAATCTATCTCCTAGGGAGGGAGGAGGGAAGGAGGGAAGGAGGGAGGGAGGGAGGGGGGTGGAGGGAGGGGGGAGGGAGGGAAGGGGAGGAGGGAGGATAAGGGGGGTTGAGGGTGATGGAGTGGGGTGGAGGGAGAGGAGGGGGAGGGAAGGGTGGTGGAGGGAGGGGGGAGGGGAGGGGGGAGGAGGGAGGGGGTAGGGAGTGGGGTGGGGAGGGGGGAGTGGGGGAGTGGGGGAGGGGGGAGGAGGGGGAGGGGGAGGGGGAGGGGGAGGGGAGGGGGAGGGGGAGGGGGAGGGGGAGGGGGAGGGGGAGGGGGAGGGGGAGGGGGAGGGGGAGGGGGAGGGGGAGGGGGAGGGGGAGGGGGAGGGGGAGGGGGAGGGGGAGGGGGAGGGGGAGGGGGAGGGGGAGGGGGAGGGGGAGGGGGAGGGAAGAGGGTGGGAGAAGGAGAGGGTGCCGCACCAATGCAGGAGAGTTTTGGGGCCAACGGGTCCACTTGGTCTGGTCCAACAATAAAAGCTTATTTTAGTGCTATCTTATAACAAAACAGAGATGGAGGAATCTTGGCATATCCATGGTTTCACTCACTGGATTAGATAAAGTCAAAACATCTGTTTATTCTGCTCAAAGAACAGTCAGAGATTTTCAATCGTTTACTCAATAACATCAACCTTAAACATTTGACCTCTACGGGCTCGTTGATTTTATACGCACATCAGTGAATTCTTCAGGATGTTAAATTCGAACTGGAAACGCTACAGAATATTTCAGCGAAGGGAGCTTAAAGCTCACATGATTCAGTCACTGAGTTTAGTTTAGAAAGAAGCATATAAGCACAGCTAACCTGGGCAATCCAGTGTTTCCCTTCTCAGTAATTAATAACATAAAACCAACAAGAATAAGTGATTTAGTTGCACCATTATTTGTAATAAATTGGTTTTTCAACTGTAAACTGTGACGAATGTGATTTTGTTTCATAAATCTTCATTTTGCGTTTTATGTGACTGCGGTTTATTAGCTATCCAGACTACAATCTGTGCCAGATCAATGCAGAAACAGCATCTGCTACAATGGTGTAGAGGGTGACATAGATTGAAACAGCCATTTATTTGCTCAGACAGGTATACAAACCACACACTCCCACACATTGTCTCATTATCACGATGAAAAGCCAATGTCAATTCATCCATTCCTTAACCCTTTCTGAATCGATGATAAATACCTTCGACGCAATTACTTGTGTGGGTAATAGGAAATGTTGACGGCTTGTAGGTGCAAGAAACTCACCGTCCCAATAACTTCGGCTGATGAGGAAGTCAGTGAATTGTAGCAGCAGCATATTGCTGGAACAGTTGCTATCAAACTTCCAGTCAAGTCCATTACATTTAAATGTGCACCAAGGCTAAAAAGTAATCCAACTTCTGCTGTCACTTCTCTGCCAAAAACTTTCAACAGTGAAATGTGCTGCTGGAAACATAAATAGGAAGTGGTCAAACTGATTCCATGTGCCACTGCAGATGGTGCAATGGATAATCAGAAGGAACAAGTTGGGGGCAGGTGCAATAGTGGTGTTCAAGAGGCTTTCTTGTAGGCACATGGAAGTGCAGGGAATAGTTTAGATTAGTTTAGTTTATTGTCATGTGTACCGAGCGAGGTACAGTGAAAAGCTTTTGTTGATTTAGATTTTTTTTTAGATTTAGAGATACATCACGGAAACAGGCCCTTCGGCCCACCGAGTCCGGGCCGCCCGGCGATCCCCGCACATTAACACTATCCTACACACACTAGGGACATTTTTTACATTTACCCAGTCAATTAACCTACATACCTGGACGTCTTTGGAGTGTGGGAGGAAACCGAAGATCTCGGAGAAAACCCATGCAGGTCACGGGGAGAACGTACAAACTCCGTACAGACGGCGCCCGTAGTCAGGATCGAACCTGAGTCTCCGGCGCTGCATTCGCTGTAAGGCAGCAACTCTACCGCTGCGCCACCGTGCCGCACGTTGCGTGCTAACCAGCCAGCGGAAAGACTATACATGATTACGATTGAGCCAACCTCAGTGTATAGATGCATGATAAGGGAATAATGTTTAGTGCAATGGTAAAGTCCAATCAAAGATAGTCTGAGGGTCCACTAAGAGGTAGATAGTAGTTCAGAAATGCTCTCTGGTTACAGTAGGATGGTTCAGTTGCCTGAAAACAGCTGGGGAGAAACTGTCCCTGAATCTGGAGGTGTGCGTTTTTACACTCCTATACCTTTTGCCCAGTGGTCTATGGGGCTAGAGGGATATGGATCATGTACAGGCAGGTGAGATCAATTTGACTTGGCATTATGTTCAGCATCAACATCGTAGGCTGAAGGGCCCGGCCTGTGCTGTGCTGTTCTATGTTCTATCTTCTAAGTTGAAAATATGAACTGAAGCCATTTGGTTTGGGTATTTGAAGATTGGTAACAGGCAGAAGAAATCTTTGTCACAGAGTGGTGCAACGATAGAGCTGCTGCCTCACAATGCCAGAGACCCCGGTTCGATCCTGTCTGTTTGGAGTTTGCATGTTCTTCCTTTGACCTTGTGGGTTTCCACCGGGTGCTCTGGTTTCCTCCCACAGGATAAGATAAGCTTGTGACACGTCGGTAGAGGCCCGAAATAAAGGCAAGGAGCCTCGGCCACGAGGTCGCCCACCCTTCCGGGACCCACCACCTGTCCCTCCAACTGTGCCTCCGCCGGCCCCTCTGTCGACCGATTACCGGACGCGGTCCGGTCGGGTTGTGCGACCACCAGTGCGCTTTGTGCCTCCGGTTCTGGGGGGGGGGGGGTCCTGTGGCAGCTCCCAAGGGTCGGGCCATGCCACTGCCGACCCCTCGGCACGGGAATGGACCAGTCCAGGGGGGCGGTCCGGTACTACAGATATAAGGACGAGGTTTTGGGCGCGAAGCCATTCCGGCAGACTCGACCCGTCTGATAACCGAGTATTAAACCAAAACGCCCCCCAAAATACCTGGCTCCTTGCCTTTATTTCGGGCCTCTACCGACGCGCCACAAGCTCACGAATTCTAAGCTTACACGTCGGAGTTAGGGAAGACAATCACAAAAATTTCATGCCGCTGTATAAAAATCCATTTTGGCCTGACAGGTTTGTACAATCTTCCAATTGGTTCATCTCCCTTGTTACTTCCCCTCGAGTCTTCAAATTCCTCATCCTGCCTGCCATGCTCCCTCTTAAAGCTTTAATGGCATCAGCTACCATTTTCTGTTCAAGTTGGTCGTTCCAGAATCCACCTAACTTTCGCAAAAAATAATGGACTCCCTTGGCCTTTTTCCCCAATGATTTTAAATCAATGATCTCTTGTTGTTGGCACATTTAATATAAGGAGCAGTTTACTCTCTCTGCACTTAGATTAGTTTACTTTAGAGATACGGCATGGAAATAGGCCCTTTGGCCCACCGAGTCCACGCTGACCATCAATCACCCATCCACTAGTTCTATGTTATCTCATTACCTCCTGCACACTAGGAGCAATTTGCAGAAACCAATTAACTTACAAACCTGCACGTCTTCCGCATGTGGGAGGAAACCGGAGCACCCGGTGAAAACCCATTCGGCCACAGGGAGAACGTGCCAACTCCGTACAGACCGGAACAAACCCGGGTCTCTGGCGCTCGAAGGTAGCAAAACGCTATCGGTGCGCCACCAAACGCTTGGTGTTCCTGTCCGATGTAGAAATACGGTGAGGTAAAGGAACAATGAAAATTGCAATGGCATCACAGCACATAGACCCAGATATCACACAAAATCAAAAATTATACATAAATTAAATCTAAACGACACATAGATTATACAAGACTGCACAAAATAAGCCTTTGGTGCAAAGATTCACAATAAAATGCAGCACGGTGGTGCAGCGGTAGAGTTGCTGCCTTACAGCGAATGCAGCGCTAGAGACCCGGGTTCGATCCCGACTACGGGTGCTGTCTTTACGGAGTTTGTACGTTCTCCTCGTGAGCTGCGTGGATTTTCCCTGAGATCTTCGGTTTCCTCCCACACTCCAAAGACGTACAGGTATGTAGGTTAATTGGTTTGGTAAAAGTAAAAATTGGCCCTAGTGGGTATAGGATAGTGTTGGTGTGCGGGGATCGCTGGTCGGCGCGGACCCGGTGGGCCGAAGGGGCCTGTTTCTATGCTGTATCTCTAAACTGCAAGAAGAACATAAGAATGCAAGGGATGCTCCCTGATGTTTTGTTGCCAAGGTAAGATCAGAGCTGTGCAAGTCAGTTCAAAAAACAGATAGTTGTAAGAAAATAGCATTGTAGTGATAGCTTTGAACACTTGTTTTTCTTACTGTGAGGATTTGCACTTAATTTTAACCTTTGAGCACTTGAGATGATTTCTCGTCCTCTCACTGTTCGTCTGGTGATCTCAGCGGTAGGCATGACATTTTCTATCAGGATGACTCCTCATGCCAGTGGACATGCAGTGAAGTATTTGTGAGATAAGACCGTAAGACCATTAGACCATTAGACGTAGGAGCAGAATTAGGCCATTCGGCCCATCGACTCTACTCCACCATTCAGTCAATTGACAATAGACAATAGACAATAGGTGTAGGAGGAGGCCATTCGGCCCTTCGAGCCAGCACCACCATTCAATGTGATCATGGCTGATCATTCTCAATCAGTACCCCGTTCCTGCCTTCTCCCCATACCCCCTGACTCCGCTATCCTTAAGAGCTCTATCTAGCTCTCTCTTGAATGCATTCAGAGAATTGCCCTCCACTGCCTTCTGAGGCAGAGAATTCCACAGATTCACAACTCTCTGACTGAAAAGGTTTTTCCTCATCTCAGTTCTAAATGGCCTACCCCTTATTCTTAAACTGTGGCCCCTTGTTCTGGACTCCCCCAACATTGGGAACATGTTTCCTGCCTCTAACGTGTCCAACCCCTTAATAATCTTATACGTTTCGATAAGATCCCCTCTCATCCTTCTAAATTCCAGTGTATACAAGCCTAGTCGCTCCAGTCTTTGAACATATGACAGTCCCGCCAACATATGACAGTCCCGTCACGGCTGATCCATTTTTCCCTCTCAACCCCATTCGCCTGCCTTCTCCCCTTAACCTTTGATCACTAATAATTCATGCAACAAAGCCATTGTCTTTGGATTACAGCAGGAAGGGGAAGAACATTTGATACCGTAGATTATTTCACCGTGCGTAGGGTGTATCGATGGCAGGCACAACCCACGAGGGCATCACAGAGCATCCAATCAACTATGTGGAGAAGAAAGGGCCCCATTCTTTCCATCTCCTTCTGCCACATTGCCTGTACAAGTAATCTACATGTCAGCGTGTAACATGCAGGAATTTGCCTCCTCGCCACCTTTATTGTTGTTGGATTGCTGCTACTTTCTTCACAAAACTGAGTTCAGGCGTGTGGAAGATCTTTGCTCACAGAGGCCTGGACACACCAGATCACAATTGAGGCAAAATGTCGCAGAGACGTTTACCAGGCTGGTGAAGTGGAGGGGCGTCGAGCTGTAGAGTACGGGCAGCATGGTGGCGCAGCGGTAGAGTTGCTGTCTTACAGTGCCAGAGACCCGGGTTCCATCCTCACCACGGGTGCTGTCTGAACGAGGTTTATATATTCTCCCTCTGACGGCATATGTTTTCTCTGGGTGCTCCAGTTTCTACCCGTACTCCCAGAGAGGCACAACCACTCATGGTTGGGATTAGATGAAACCAGTTCCAGCTAGCCCTCGGTGCCTGACCACGACACCTTCCCCTTTGTTTCCCTATTGTAAACCCAATTGTCTCTTACATATCAGCACAGAAAGTGTAATTTGTAGAAGCCAGTGGAAGGTGCAAATCATGGGACAAAAGTAAGCTCTCCTTCTCGTGGACCAACAGAGAATTAACGAAGATAGTGTGGGTGTTATTATGGGCTATTATCACACAAAGTGGTGGAGTAACTCAGCGGGTCAAACAGCCTCTCCGGAGAAAAGGGATAGGTGACCTTTCATGTTGGGACCCCTCTTCAGACCCGACCCGAAATATCATCCATCCTTTTTTTCTCCAGAGGCGCTGGGTCTGACGTAGGGTCCCATCTGGAAACGTCACCCATCCTCTTTCTCCAGAGATGCTGCCTGACCCGCTGAGTTACTCCAGCACTTGTGTCTATCTATGAATACAATGTTTATCAGAGAGGTCCAGAATAATGTGAAGTCACTGAACACTCAGTGGGAGTAACTTCATCGCTGATGGAATCTTAAGCAAAAGACAAAGTGCGGGAGGAACTCAGCAGGTCAGGCACCATCTTGCGAAGGGACTGTACAGACGACGTTTCAGGTCGGCAAAGGGTCCCGACCCGAAATGTTGGCTGTCCAATCCATCCACAGGTGCTGCCTGACCTGCTGAGTTCCTTCAGCCCATAACCAGACTTTCATAAGGCCATAAGGTGAAAAGTAATAGGAGCAGAATTAGGCCATTCGGCCCATCAAGCCTACTCCGCCATTCAAGTTTTCAAGAGAGAGTTAGATTTAGATCTTGGGGCTAACGGAATCAAGGGATATGGGGAGAAAGCAGGAACGGGGTACTGATCATATTGAATGGTGGTGCTGGCTCGAAGGGCTGAATGCCTTACTCCTGCACCTATTATCTGTTTCTATTCAATCGTGGCTGATCTATCTCCCCCTCCTAACCCCATTCTCCCGCCTTCTTCCCATAACCTCTGACACCCGTACTACTCAAGAATCTATCTATCTCTGCCTGAGAAACACCGATCAACTTTCGATGGTGACAGAGCTGAAATGGTCCCGGTGTACCTCCGCTCCACTCTAGAACCCATGGAGAGCTCCGGAAAAATCATCCCGCTATGACCTGACTTTGCAGAACTTTTTACTGCAGCTGTTCTGTGATACATTGAAACATTAACTAATCGCAAGGCTTATTTTACAACCTACAGATGGGGAGCATATTTACAATGATGTTTTGTGAACTACCATTCATTAACATTTTTATGACATTAACCTTACAATTGTCTTCATACGGTGATTGGAAAATGCAGTGAGGATAAATTCATCAGATCAATTTACATTTTTTAAAAAGCTATTAATTTTTTTTAATGTCTCTAAACAGGATTGTTTATTTTTGACCACACGCTGCAAGGTTTTAGTTTAAATTTGATTTATGAACAGACGTATTTAAAATGTAATGACTTTTAGTCATAGCTAAGATCCCAGATTCCTGGAAAGGAAGGGATCAATTCTAGTGTTGTATTTACTTTTTTTCACCTGAACAAAAGATTATAAGCTTCTTTACAGCAGGTCCGCAATTCACAAACATTCGAATTATTGATTTTCATTATAACGACATTGACTTTTCATGGTTTGAGTCTTCAATTTACAAATAGATTTTTTGCTATGAAAATATCACACCACTCTCCGCCTACATGAAAGCTTCTAAGGGCTTGTATGCAGGCGGCACAGTGGCGCAGTGGTAGAGTTACTGCCTTAAGGCCATGCGGTCATAAGGAATTGGAGTAGAATTAGGCCATTTGGCCCATCCAGTCTACTCGGCCATTCAATCATGGCTGAACTATCTCTCCCTCCGAACCCCATTCTCACGCCTTCTCCCCATAACCTCTGACATCTGCACTAAACAAGAATCTATATCTCTGCCTTGAAAATATTTATTGACGGCCTCCACAGCCTTCGGTGGCAAAGAATTCCTTTCCTCCTCCCCTCGATGTGATTTAGCTGTTAACGGATGCTGATTGCTGGAAGTAAGAAATGTTGAAAGGGTGTGAGACACAGAGGGATCTGAGTGTCCTAGTGATTCTTAAACAGCTAGTGCACAGGCACAGCTAGTGGCTGGGAAAACTGACAGACTGGTTTTGATTATAGATGGGGTAACTTAGAAACATAGAAACATAGAAAATAGGTGCATGAGTAGTCCATTTGGCCCTTCGAGCCAGCACTGCCATTCAATATGATCCTGGCTGATCACCCAAAGTCAGTACCCCGTTCTTGCTTTCTCCCCATATCCCTTGATTCCGTTAGCCCTAAGAGCTAAATCTAACTCTCTCTTGAAAACTGGAAAGGCAGAGTAGACTTGATGGGCCGAATGGCCTAACTCTGCTCCTATTACTTTTCACCTTGTGGCCTTATGAAAGTCTAACTCGTCAGGTTATGTGCTGAAGGAACTCAGCAGGTCAGGCAGCATCTGTGGATGGATTGGACAGCCAACATTTCGGGTCGGGACCCTTTGCCGACCTGAAACGTCGACTGTACAGTCCCTTCGCAAGATGGTGCCTGACCTGCTGAGTTCCTCCCGTGCTTTGTTTTTTGCTTAGGATTCCATCAGCGAGGAACATACTCCGTTAACCCTAAGAGCTGAATCTAACTCTCTCTTGAATAATAGACAATAGACAATAGACAATAGGTGCAGGAGTAGGCCATTCAGCCCTTCGAGCCAGCACCGCCATTCAATGCGATCATGGCTGATCACTCTCAATCAGTACCCCGTTCCTGCCTTCTCCCCATACCCCCTCACTCCGCTATCCTTAAGAGCTCTATCCAGCTCTCTCTTGAAAGCATCCAATGAATTGGCCTCCACTGCCTTCTGAGGCAGAGAATTCCACACCTTCACCACTCTCTGACTGAAAAAGTTCTTCCTCATCTCCGTTCTAAATGGCCTACCCCTTATTCTTAAACTGTGGCCCCTTGTTCTGGACTCCCCCAACATTGGGAACATGTTTCCTGCCTCTAATGTGTTCAATCCCCTAATTATCTTATATGTTTCAATAAGATCCCCCCTCATCCTTCTAAATTCCAGTGAATTTAATACGAAGGAAGGCATATTGTGCTTCAGTTGTATAGCGTTCCAGTGAGATTATATCTGGAGTACTATGACTAGCATTGGAACCTTTAATTGCAAAAGGGTTTTAACGTTGTGTATGCATTGCAGTTTAGAAAAGCCAGAGAAGATCTGACAAACATACCAGATCCTTAGGGCTTTTTACGCGGGTGGATGTGAGGAGGTCGTGTCTGATGAATTTGATTGAGTTTTTTGAAGAAGTAGCCAAAAAGGTCGAAGAGGGCAAGGCAGTAGACATCGTCTAGACGGATCAACAAAGCCTTTGATGAGGTTCTGCATGGTAGGCTGCCCTGGAAGGTTAGATCTCATTTGGATTCATGAAGTGGATACACAATTTGCTTCAGGGAAGAAAGCAGAGGGTGGTGATGGAAGGGTGTTTATCGGACCAGAGGCCTGTGGTGAGCGGTGAGCCTCAGGGATCAGTGCTGGGCCCTTCTCTGTTTGCGATTTATTTCAACGATTTGATTGAGAATGTACATGGCATGATTACCAAGTTTGCAGACGATGGGTGGCATAGTAGACAGTGAAGATGGTTATATAAAATTACAGCAGGCCCTTGATCAGCTGGGCACGTGGGCTGAGGAGTGGCTGATGGAGTTTAATACAGAGAAGTGCGAGGAGTTGCATTTTGGGATGTCAAACCAGGGCAGGGCCTTCACAGTGAATGACAGGGCCCTGGGGAGTGTTGTAGAGCAGAGGGATTTAGTGCAAGCATTAAATTCCCTGAAAGTGGCATCACAGGCAAATCGGGTGTTAAATAAAGGCTTTTGGTACATTGGCCTTCATCAGTCAGGGTATTGAGTATTGAAGTCGGGATGTTATGTTACAGTTGTATGAGACATTGGTGAGGCTACATTTGGAGTCCTGTGTTCAGTTTTGGTCACCCTGCTGTATGACGAATGCCATTAAGTTGGAAAGTGTGGGACTAGGACTTTATTCCTTAGAGCACAGGAAGCTTTTGTGTGATCTTATAGAGGTGTATAAAATCAAGAGGGGAACAGACAGGTTGAATGCACAGAGTCTTTTACCCAGAGATCATAAGATTATATTTAAGTGTAAGTGTAAGAAAATAACTGCAGATGCTGGTACAAATCGAAGGTATTTATTCACAAAATGCTGGAGTAACTCAGCAGGTCAGGCAGCATCTCAGGAGACAAGGAATGGGTGACGTTTCGGGTCGAGACCCTTCTTCAGCATTTTGTGAATAAGATTATATTTGATAGGAGGAGAATTAGGCCATTCAGCCCATAAAGTCTACTCCACCATTCAATCATGGCTGATCTATCTCTCCTTCCTAACCCCATTCTCCTGCCTTCTCCCCATAACCTCTGACACCCGTACTAATCCGTAATCTATCTATCTCGACCTGAAATATATCAATTGACTTGGCCTCCACAGTCTTCTGTGGCAAAAAAAATCCACAGATTCACCACCCTCTGATGAAAGAAATTCCTCCTTATCCCCTTCCTAAAAGAACATCCTTTAATTCTGAGGCTATGACCTCTAGTACTAGACTCTCCCACTAGTGGAAACATCCTCTCCACATCCACTCTATCCAAGCCTTTCACTATTCTGTCCGTTTCAATGAGGTCCGCCCCACATTCTTCTAAACTCCAGCGAGTTCAGGCCCAGTGCCGTCAACCGCTCATCATATGTTAATATGAGAGGACATAGATTTATAGTGAGAAGGGCAACATTTATTCAGAACTAAGGGACAATTCAGGGGGTGGTGGGCATATGGAATGAGCTGCCACAGGAGGTCATTGAAGCAGGTACGTTAACTGCATTTAAAAGACACGTGGACAGATGCATGGGTAAGGAAAGTTTAGAGGGTAATGACCAAAACGCGGGAAAATGGGACTAGCTTAGATGGAGCATTTTGGTCGGCATGGGCGTTGGACCGAAGAGCCTGTTTCCATGCTGAATGACTCTATGACTCTCCTGAGAGATTTCTCTCACACATTTTAACACATTATTTTGCAATTCGGATGCAATTTCCCGATCACTCTCATGTCCGAAATGAGGAAAAAGAGCATGGAGAATGAACAACAGGCACTTAAAACTAAAGCATCTAAAAAGACGTTTGTTCCATCCGTGGTAGAATTAAATCCAAAGGATTTGGTGAGGAAGCCTTCGACTTCTCTGCACTGTAGGCTGTTTTACTCACAGAGGTAATTGGAAACTGCAGGCAATATGTGAACACATGGCTGAAAATCTATTGCCTACCGTTAAAATATGCTCCACAAGACATGGCAACACTGCCTTGAATTTATTTCGCTGGATTATTCCAATCTATCTACCAAGATGCGGTGGCAGGGTCATGTTGAAGCTGGTGGAAATACTAGAGAATGCAGCATGGCACGGTGGCGCAGCGGTAGAGTTGCTGCCCTACAGCGCTTGCAACGCCAGAGACCCGGGTTCGATCCCGACTGCTGTTTGTACAGAGTTTGTACGTCCTCCCCGTGGGTTTTCTCCGAGATCTTCGGTTTCCTACCACACTGCAAAGACGTACAGGTTTGTAGGTTAATTGGCTTGGTATAAGTGTAAAATTGTCCCTAGTGTGTGTAGGGTAGTGTTAATGTGCGGGGATCGCTGGTCGATGCGGACTCGGTGGGCTGAAGGGCCTGTTTCCGCGCTGTGTCTCTAAACTAAACTAAACTAAATTAAACTAAGAATGATAGGCACAAAGTGCTGGAGTTACTCAGTGGGTCGGCGGCTTCTTTGGAGAAAAATAGGTAACTTTTCAGACCAAAACCCTTCCTCACGCTGGATGATAGAGGTGGGGGGGGGGGGGGGGAGTGGGGGGGAGGAACCTGAAGGTGAGGAAAGGCCAGAGAATGATATGTTGGATACGGAGGACGGCGAAAGGTAAGGCCAAGAGGAGCTCATTTAATCCAATTGTACCACTGTGTTAAGAATTATTTTAATACGGCCTTCAACATCCTTCTTTCTCTCTCCAACGTGGCCATATAAATAAGGACCAAGCCACCCAGTACTCCCACGTTTCAGTTCTTGATTAGTAAGGGTGTCAGGGGTTATGGGGAGAAGGCAGGAGATGAGAGGGGTTGAGAGGGAGAGGTCGATCAGCCATGATTGAATGGCAGAGTAGACTTGATGGGTCGAATGGCCTAAGTCTGCTACTAGTACTAATGAACTTTCATGTATCTGTACACTGCGAATGGCTCGATTGTAATCGTGTATGATCTTTCCGCTGGCTGTTTAGCGCTCAGCAGATTCTTTTTGACTGTACCTCGGTACACGTGACAATAAACTGAACTAAACTAAACTTACGAACTTATGAACTTTCCCACAGCTGGCAAGAGCAATTGGTAGATTTCACACCATTAATTTCTTTACAAAGCGAGTACCAAGATCTGGAATGCACAGGCAGGTTGATTAGTAGGACTAGATGTTACAATCCCTAAGGTTTGCACTACAATTGACTGGTGTTGTTCTTGGGGATGACCACTAGGTGATGTTGCTACCATTCAGACACATCTTCAGTTGTGTACCTCAACGTCACTGGGTGTTTCGGCCTTTTATCACAAGACACCCTCAGTCGAGGCAGGCCCACCACAAGGTGATCAGCCCTGGGTGTGTGTCTTATGGTTAGCCTCTAGATGGTCACGTGGCAGCCCAGACAGTATCTTTTCTTTTCAGCCACAGCCAGTGACTGCTCCGTTCGGCGGCATTGGCAAGTTCTTTGATTGCCCTCCTTTGGGCCTGCCCTCTGACTCCAACTTCCCTCAGGAGCCTTGCAGTGGAACTGGCTACAAAGCCCCTGCACCCCACCTCCACTGGACGCACTCTTACACTCCAACCTCGCTCCTCTGCCTCCACTGCAAGGTTGGAATATCTCAGCCTTTTCCTTTCAAATGCCTCGTCCACAGCCTCCTCCCAGGGCACCGTCAGCTCAATGATGAAAACACGCCGACAGGAGCTGGACCAGAGGACGAGGCATTAATTTCTTTACAAAGCGAGTACCAAGATCTGGAATACACAGGCAGGGAGAGAAGTGCATGCGGATTCAACAGCGGATACTGTTCAGATAAGAGCTGGATTAGTATCAGAAAAGAAAGAATTTGCAGAGCTTTGGGGACAGCGCAAGGGAGTGAGGCTACATGAATTGTTCTTACGTCGAGCTGGTACGGAATCAATGGGCCGAAGGGCCTCTGTCCATGCTGCGGCCATGCTGTGACTATAATACTCAATGCTCTGTGTCCAACTTACTTGAATGAAGACGAAACTTCCACAGAAGCAAGGACGGAACAGTTTGGGGTATTTGCATCATTATGGCTAATTGGTAATTAGGTCCCCTGCAGTCATTACATATGGTTCCAGTGAAATATCTATCTGCAGAGCGTGAGGCAAGATAATGAGGCCCACGGCTGCACAAGGATCGTGTCGGTGAGTATTGGAGGCATTTTGTTGCTGAGGTACATCTACTCTGCCCAGCCACACAGCCTAGGAGATCCCTCAACATGCTTGAAACGTCCTGCGTTAAGCCAAATCCATACGTGGAACAGCTGCCTTGTAGGTTATCTATGTGCGTAAGAAGGAACTGCAGATGCTGGTTTAAACTGAAGATGGATACAAAAAGCCGGAGTAACTCAGCGGGACAGGCAGCATCTCTGGAGAGAAGGAAGAAGGGTCTCGACCCGAAACGTCACCCATTCCTTCTCTCCAGGGATGCTGCCTGTCCCGCTGAGTTACTCCAGCTTTTTGTGTCTAACTTCTATTGTAGGTTATCTAGACTGGAGCAGGAAGATGCAAAAGAGTAAAGACAGATTAAATGGATGTTGAAAGCTGTGGCAATGGAAACTTAAGAGAAAAAGGACAGGAGTAGATCCTTAAACCTAGGCCGCCACCCGGTTAGATCATCACTCTATCAGCTCCATTTACTCAGCTTGAGTCCAATGTCTTTAGTCCTTATTGGGTGATATCCTTATATACATTCACAAACATCACATCTGAAGTTTTCTGTCAAATTAACTACTGGACTTTATCTTGCACTGAACGTTATTCCCTTTATCCTGCACCTGTACACTGTGGATGGTTTAATTGTAATCATGATTAGTCTTTTCGGTGTCTGGATAGCACGCAACAAAAAAAGTTTTTCACTGTACCACGGTAAACTAAACAAAACAGTGCATGATCTGAAATGGAGGTGTATAAAATCATGAGAGGAATAGATCGGGTAGGTGCACAGAGTCCCTTGCCCAGAGTCGGTGAATCGAGGACCAGAGGACACAGGTTTAAGGAGAATAGGAAAAGATTTAATAGGAATCTGAGGGGTAACTTTTACACACAAAGGATGGTGGGGGTATGGAACAAGCTGCCAAAGGAGGACGTTAAGGCTGGGACTATCCCAACGTGTAAGAAGCAGACAGGTGCATGGATAAGACCAGTTGAGAGTGATGTGGATCAAATGCGGTCAGGTGGGAAGAGTGTAGCTGGGACATGTTGGCCGGTGTGGGCAAGTTGGGCTGAAGGGCCTGTTTCCATGATGCATCGCTCTATGACCATGACTCGATCACTCTGTGACTCTATGACTCTGTGATTCTGAAATGCATATTGGGAAGTTAAATTCTGGTAGGACGTTCAGGGTAAATATCTGGGACCTGAGGATTATTGACACACTGAGGATTATTGACACATTGGGGTGCTAGTCCACTGGAGTGATGTCACATGCCTTTGGGGAGATAGAGGTGTTGGTTTTGGAGAGGGAATAGGATGGGATATCAGGCCTGGGACAACTTCCAAAGGGATTCCTTTATTCCCTTACCTGCTGTGGATGCTACTCTCTCAAAAAACTCAGTTTGATCTGTTCATTGTGACTTGCCCTTTAACTTTTGTCCCAAATATCATCGATCACTGCTTCATAGCAGGTCATTTCCCACAACAAACATCACACCAGTACACCTATAATTTCCTGTTTTATCTTTCCCATCTGTCATCAATGGAGTTGAGGAAAATGAGATGAGATGAGGAAAAACCTTTTCAGTCAGAGAGTTGTGAATCTGTGGAATTCTCTGCCTCAGAAGGCAGTGGGGGCCAATTCTCTGAATGCATTCAAGAGAGAGCTGGATAGAGCTCTTAAGGATAGCGGAGTCCGGGGGTATGGGGAGAAGGCAGGGACGGGGTACTGATTGAGAATGATCAGCCATGATCACATTGAATGGTGGTGCTGGCTCGAAGGGCCGAATGGCCTACTCCAGCACCTATTGTCTATTGTCGATTGTCTATTGAGCTAGACTCAAAAAGCTGGAGTAAATCAGCAGGTCAGGCAGCATCTCTGGAGAAAAGGAATGGGTGATGTTTCGGGTCGAGGCCCTTCTTCAGACTGAGAGTCTGGGGAAAGGGAAACAAGGGGCATAGACGGTGATGTAGAGAGATATAAAACAAATGTAGATAGACAAAAAGTAACGATAATCAAAGAAAGGTGGAGCTCACCATGGTCCATTGTCTGCTGCGGGCTAGGTGGAGTGATAGTTTACGATTCCAAGGAGATATTTAACGTTGACCTATTTATACAAACTCTGAGCTTTTTCTTGCACCCACTCACATTATACTCTTTGCTATTCTCTGCACCACATATTACCGTCATTTTGCCTTTGTATGTGTCCCTTTTTTCATTCAATCATGTCTTTCATTTCCCGTGCCGACCAAGGTTATTTAATTTTACACAGAAGTGCTTTTGTCCCTTTGGAATAGGCACATATCAAGTACACTGCATCCTTGAAAACCACCCACCATCCATCCATACTTTTATCTGCTAATAGTTTTGCCCAGTGCACTGGGAACAAATTGGATCTTATCAATCCAAGCACAATTAGGACCTCTTTTCAAGGAGAGGTAGCGTGACATCATTTGCTTTAAACCACGGAAGAACATTTTCGAAATTGCAAGAAACACGGGACTGGAGGAACAAAAGAATGTAGGAATTCCAAGGACATATTTCACCAAAGATAGTTAATTAACTGTTGCTGTGAGTCAATTGGAGGCTAAACGATAAAGAGAAGTTATATTTTGGTTGGTTAGCACCTTGGTCTGGAATAAACATTGTGTTTTGCACATCGCATCTCAGGGAAGTTACATTGAGCTTGGAAATAGTACAGCATATGAAATTGGCCACGGTGGGTCACAGTGGCACAGTGGTAGAGTTGCTGCCTTACATCGCTTGCAGCACCGGAGATCCGGGTTCGATCCAGACTACGGCCTGCTGTCTGTACGGAGTTTGTACATTCTCCCCGTGACCACGTGGGTTTGGGCAGCACGGTGGCACAGCGGTGGAGTTGCTGCCTTACAGCACTTGCAGCGCCGGAGACCTGGGTTCGATCCCGCCTACGGGTGGTGTCTGTACAGAGTTCGTAGGGTCTCCCCGTGACTGCATGGGTTTACTCCGAGATCTTCGGTTTCCTCCCACACTCCAAAGACGTACAGGTAAGTAGGTTAATTGGCTTGGTGTATGTGTAAAGTATCCCCCTAGTGTGTGTAGGATAGTGTTCTAGGAGGTTCTAGGAGGTGCGGTGGCATTGCTGGTTATAGAGGAGATTAATGCAATAGCACTGAGTCCAGGCCGACAACTGATCACCCAAACACTAGTTCTATGTTGTCCCACTCTCACATCCTGCACACTAGGGGCAATTTACAGAAGCCAATTAAGCTACAAACCTGCGCATCTTTGCGATGTGGGAGGTAACCGGAGCACCCACATGGTCACAGAGAGAACGTACAAACTCCGCACAGGCAGCAGCATTAATCAGGATTAAACTGGGGTCTCTGGCGCTGTGGGACGGCAGTTCGACCACTGCGCCACTAGGGAAGACGAGTCGAACATTGTTCAAACAATAGCTGCTCCTTTCAATACTCTGTGAAAACCATGAGGTTGTGAACGACCATTAGCTCTCTTTAATCTGGTTAGTTTCCCCTTGGAACACTGATGAACATTCCCACCTTTGACTTTGCAATGGAAGGGAGATTATTGAGGGAGATGAAGAGGTCCTGCCCTGAAGAGCTTCTACAACGATGTCCTGGGGTTGACACGATTGACCTCCATCATCTCCCCTTCAGTGAGATAGATTCCAGTTTGTGAAACGTTTCCCTCTTCAACATATAGTCTTGATTTCATTACCAGAGCAACTTCACTCTGCAGTCCTTGCTTTGACAATGAGGGCAGTAACTCTCAAAGTCACCTCTGGAAGTCAGCTCTTTGGCCCATTTACAGAACACTTTCTGAAGAAGAGTGACCTTAAGAAATTTCAATTGACTATTAATTAGGTTATTAGTGGGTAAATACTGCTTCACAGCACTGTCAATAATGCCTTTCATCACCTTTCTGATGAATGAGGGCAGACTGATTAGTTGAAATCAGTCTAGTTGATTAGTTGATTTGTCTAGTTTCAATTCCATTCCGTTCTGAATCTTGAAAACAAAGCTGATTTTTATCAAAGGGATTTGATAGGAAATGATGCACAGAGGAATACGGAATGTGTGTGCACATATGTTTGTATGTGTGTGTGTGTGCGTGTGCATGTGCATGTGCATGTGTGCGTGTGTGTGCCCATGCGTCTGCATGTGTGTGTGCATGTGTATGTGTGTGGGTTATGTGTTGTGTGTTAACCACTCTTGATTCTCTTGACTCTTGAACTAAAAAATTATAATCAGCACCCAACAATGGAGACAGTTCATATCCCAATTTTCAATATATGAAAGGTGATGCACCTGATCAAGGCACCACAAACCCACACCTTCTTCCTCTCACATCCAACTACTTCACTCTATGGATAAGAAAGGTTGAGAGGGATATGGGCCAAACACAGGTAAGGGGGGCATCTTGGTCAGCACAGGAAAGTTAGGCCGAAGGGCCACTTTCCGTGCTCTATGACTCCATGACTCCTTTCCTTCACATCTAGTCTACATTAGAATGGACCTCAACAGCAATTGCAATGCCATTCTCCAGAGATCCAGCAACAGCTATGCCTAGTCAGGTAGTTTTAAGACATGCTTGTGAACTTGTGCTCCTCACCATTATTAGTGACACCCTTGAGATTGAGTCTTCCATTGAGACTACGAGCTGAACATAGTTAAAGCCTCTACAAGTAGAGAAACAAAGAACTGCGGATGCTAGTTTATACCAAAGACAGACTCAAAGTGTTGGAGTGACTCAGTGGGGCAGGCAGCATCTCTAGAGATAAAGGATAGGTGACAGTTCAGACAAAGACCCTTTCTCAGGCGGAGTCTGAAGAAGGGTCCCGACCAGTGGCGTAGCGGTAGAGTTGCTGCCTTAGAGCGCCGGAGACCCAGGTTCAATCCTGACCATGGCTGCTTGTCTGTATGGAGTTTGTGTGTAAGATAGCGTTAGTGTGCGGGGCGTGGGCCGGTAGGCTGAAGGGTTTGTTTCCGGCGCTGTATCTCTAAACTAATCTAAACTCGAATCGTCACCTACCCTTTTTCTCGAGAGATGCTGCCTGACCCGCTGAGTCATTCCAGCATTTTGTGTCGGTCTAAAACCTCCACAAAGTTTGCGCTGGGTTTGGGACCAAAGCGCAGAAGAAAACATGGAGCAATGAGAAGGTATCAGAGGAATAAGAGGCAGCCAGTGGTAGATAACACAGCATAGTTAGGTGGATAACATACAAGGTATGCCGGAGGAAACAATTGGCGGAGAGGGGATGGAGCATCCAACGAAGTTTTCTACTCAGAAACATAGAAACAGGTTGCAGCTTTACAGGTCCACCTGTCAAGCGGCATGTCAGCCTGTTGTCTCAGCGTGCTGTTCGGACCTTGTGCTTAGTGTGAAGAAGTCGTGCGGTGAAGGCACAGGCGGATAATATTTGTCTTTTCCAAAGGACCCAACACCTGCTTCAGTTGTCGGTGCGTCCTGCTGATCTTTCCACCTTCAACTGTCTGCCAAGTGCGGGCAACTGGCGCGATGGTCGTGTGACCTCTGCCCGTCCGACCCGCGTCCTGATCAGATGTCGACACCCGGGCATCTTTCTGGGTCCTGCGCGCAAGATTAACTCGGCGAGTATTTGCTGCTTTTATGGAATTTAAAACCTCATACCCTCACTCTAAAGCCTAGGTGTTCTGCGATCACATCTAAAAACTGGCACCAAAAGACCAGAGTGCCCAAGAAATACAGAGAGAAACCCAACCATAACGTTCCTTTACAGCAAAAAGAATCACCATCATGAAAGCTATCTCGCCCCACTGGGTCCCTTACCCCTGTTTATTGTGTAGACCTATGGTGGAATTTGGAGATAGGTTGGGCAGGCCCGAACTTCATTCCTTGGAGTGTAGGAGACTGAGGGACGATCTTAGACAATAGACAATAGACAATAGGTGCAGGTGTGGGCCATTCAGCCCTTCGAGCCAGCACCGCCATTCAATGCGATCATGGCTGATCACTCTCAATCAGTACCCCGTTCCTGCCTTCTCCCCATACCCCCTCACTCCGCTATCCTTAAGAGCTCTATCCAGCTCTCTCTTGAAAGCATCCGACGAACTGGCCTCCACTGCCTTCTGAGGCAGAGAATTCCACACCTTCACCACTCTCTGACTGAAAAAGTTCTTCCTCATCTCCGTTCTAAATGGCCTACCCCTTATTCTTAAACTGTGGCCCCTTGTTCTGGACTCCCCCAACATTGGGAACATGTTTCCTGCCTCTAATGTGTCCAATCCCCTAATTATCTTATATGTTTCAATAAGATCCCCCCTCATCCTTCTAAATTCCAGTGTATACAAGCCTAATTGCTTGTAGAGATGTTTCTTATAGAGATGTATAAAATCATGAGGGGAATAGACAGGGTGAATGCTCACACTCCTATCCCCAGGTTTGGGGAATAAAGAACTAGAGGGCATAAGTTTAAGGTGAGAGGGGAAAGATTTAATAGGAACCTGAGGTCCAACTTATCACACATATGTGGTGGTACATATGTGGAACAAGCTGCTGGAGGATAAGATTGAGGCAGATACAGCAACAACCTTTTCAAGGACATGGATAGGAAAGATTTGGAAGGAAATGGGTTTAATGCAGGCAAATGGGACTAGCGAGGATGGGTATCTTGGTTGGTATAGATGACTTGGGCCAAAGAGCCTATTTCCATGCTGTATGACTTAATGATTCTATGGTTCTAAGATCTATCAATGGACCCTGATGTTCATTTTAGATTCTTGACATTCTTAGAAGGGGCTGCTAAGCTTTCGCATGAACATACCAGTGTTGAGTTCATTGGCAATAATAGCTCATCTTATTCCATTTATTTATCTCAATCATCCTAAAAACAAATGGTAGTTCACAAGAGATTGCAGCACCATAAGCTGAGGATGTTGGTGTGAAGATAGCATTTAACACTTTCCAAAGGTATTCTTTACACTGGTTTATCAAAAATGATGTGATGAGACAGAAATGAGATGAGGCTTAATTGGTTAATTGGCTTCTGTAAATTGTCCTTGGTGTGTAGGATTGTGCTAGTGAACGGGGATCGGTGGTTGGAGCTAACTCAGTGGGCCAGAGGGCCTGTTTCCACGCTGTATCTCTAAAGTCTAAAGTCCAAAGAAAGAGAAAGGAGACGAGTGAAACGTTTATTGGTTGTACAGGATGTGTATCTTAATGACTCCGGAAAGGTTGTTGAGTTTTTTTTCCTGCACCATTAATTAACATAGAAACATAGAAACATAGAAAATAGGTGCAGGAGTAGGCCATTCGGCTCTTCGAGCCTGCACCGCCATTCAATATGATCATGGCTGATCATCCAACTCAGTAACCTGTACCTGCCTTCTCTCCATACCCCCTGATCCCTTTAGCCACAAGGGCCACATCTAGCTCCCTCTTAAATATAGCCAATGAACTGGCCTCAACTACCTTCTGTGGCAGAGAATTCCACAGACTCACCACTCTCTGTGTGAAGAAATGTTTTCTCATCTCGGTCCTAAAAGACTTCCCCCTTATCCTTAAGCTGTGACCCCTGGTTCTGGACTTCCCCAACATCGGGAACAATCTTCCCGCATCTAGCCTCTCCAACCCCTTAAGAATTTTATATGTTTCTATATGATCCCCCCTCAGTCTTCTAAATTCCAGCAAGTATAAGCCTAGTCTATCCAGTCTTTCCAGTCTTTGGTAGGAATTCCAGAGCTAAAAGCAAATTGGTGGTAGAAACATAGAAACATAGAAAGTAGGTGCAAGTGTTGGCCATTCGGCCCTTCGAGCCAGCACCGCCATTGAATATGGTCATGGCTGATCATCCAGAATAAGCGAACAGAAACTTTGATTCTTTGCTTACAATTTTAGGATGTGAATCCAATCCTATAAATCGAACCTTTATTACAGGTGCACTTAAATGATTGCCTTACTTTTGCGTTCCCTGCAACAGCAGTCAAATTTCTTTCACATGATAGATCTCCCAATTGGAATGATTGGTTCTAACGAAAGACGGGGAGGGAACAAATGAATGCCTTCCCATTGAATTTTGTCGTGGAAATAAATGATGCCAAAGACATTCGCGTCAATATCATGGGCGAGCAGTGTGTTAGTTAATGATAACATGACCTCTTCCAAGGACGGTGACAGAATGTTCAAACTGTTAATCACAGCCAGGCATCTTCGAAGGAGCAGATGCACAACACTCCACGACATGGGATCCATTGGCAGTTTTATATATAATCCCTGCAAGCAGAATGAGAGGACTTTTCAAGTTCCAACTACTATTCATTTTCAGAGAGTCCGAAAGTATTCTTGGAGTTTGATGATTAATTTGCGATTTAATGGTGGTGTGCGGTGGAGTTGCTGCCTCACGGCGCCAGAGACCCGGGTTCGATCCTGACCACGGCTGCTGTCTGTACGGAGTTTGTACGTTCTCCCCCGTCACCTGCGTGGGTTTTCCCCGGGAGCTCCGGTTTCGTCCCACACTCCAAAGACGTACAGGTTTATAGGTTAATTGGTTTGGTAAAATTGCAAATTGTCCCTAGTGTGTGGAATGGTGTTAATGTGTGGGGATCGCTGGTCGGTGCGGACTCGGTGGGCCGAAGGGCCTGTTTCCGCGCTGTATATCTAAACTAAACTAAACTAATAATGTAAATAATGCGGCTGCACTCTGTATCTTTCCCTTCACTCGACCCACTGTACGTGTTCCTATTAAACGTCTCCTACAGGACCTATTCCTTTTCTCCAGGGATGTTGCTTGACCCGCTGAGTTACTCCAGCATTTTGTGTCTATCTACTCCACTTAAGTTTGGCTTGATAGTATTTATGTATAGTATTATCTGATTTAATTGGATAGCATGCAAAGCACGGTGGTGCAGCGGTAGAGTTGCTGCCTTACAGCGAATGTGGCGCCGGAGACTCAGGTTCGATCCTGACTACAGGCGCCGTCGGTACGGAGTTTGTACGTTCTCCCCGTGACCTGCGTGGGTTTTCTCCGAGATCTTCGGTTTCCTCCCACACTCCAAAGACATACATGCATGTAGGTTAATTGGCTGGGCAAATGTAAAAACTGTCCCTAGTGGGTGTAGGATAGTGTTAGTGTGCGGGGATCGCTGGGCGGCGCGGACTCGGTGGGCCGAAGGGCCTGTTACTGCGCTGTATCTCTAAATCTAAAAGCTTTTCACTGTACCTCGTCACACATGACAATAATTAACCTGAAGCCAAATATAGTGTCGATGTTTTCCCCATTTCTCCCTGCTACTTTATCAGCTGCCTCTCTGTGTGTGCAGATGACAATCACACAAGTGATGCCTGGGATTTTACTGCTCGTGTCTCGTCTCTTAAATCAAACGCACAAAGAACTTGGAAAGGGAATCGCAGACTTGTGCAGCAAGCTCTAAGTCCCTGATTTTCATCTACATTTTATTTCCCATTGATACTGAATCAGTATCAGTGCATTGCAACAGCAGTGGGCGACCCAAGTTCGATCCTGACCTTGGGTGCTGTTCGTGTGGAGTTTGCACAATCTCTCTTGTAACCACATGGATTTCACTCGGGCACTCCGGTTTTCTCCCTCTTCCCGAAGTTTTTATTTTAGGGATACAGCGCGGTAACAGGCCATTCGCCCCACCGAGTCCGACAATCAGCGATCCCCGCACATTAACACTATCCTACACACACTGGGGACAATTTTACCTTTATACAATTTTACCAAGCCAATTAACCGACAAACCTGTACCAAATTTGAGAAAGGATATCCTTGCTATTGAGGGCGTTCAGCGTAGGTTCACTAGGTTAGTTCCCGGAATGGCGGGACTGTCGTATGTTGAAAGACTGGAGCGACCGGGCTTGTATACGCTGGAATTTAGATTTTAGATTTGGATTTTAGATTTTGAGATACAGCGCGGAAACAGGCCCTTCGGCCCACCGGGTCCGCGCCGCCCAGCGATCCCCGCACATTAACACTATCCTAACACACTTGGGACAATTTTTACATTTACCCAGTCAATTAACCTACATACCTGTACGTCTTTGGAGTGTGGGAGGAAACCGAAGATCTCGGAGAAAACCCACGCAGGTCACGGGGAGAACGTACAAACTCCGTACAGACGGCGCCCGTAGTCAGGATCGAACCAGAGTCTCCGGCGTTGCATTCGCTGTAAGGCAGCAACTCTACCGCTGTGCCACCGTGCAAGGATGAGAGGGGATCTTAAGGGCCTGTCCCACTTTAGGCGATTTTAAGGCGACTGCCGGCGACTAGGCTGTCGCCGACAGTTCGCCGGGTGTCGTGGGCATGATCGTGAGGGGTCTTCCAAGAATCGTAGTGGATCTCGGCGCGTCGCTGAGAAATCATCCGGGGTGAAATTTCTCGGCGCCAGCTGGCTTGTCGCCAGGTATCGTTGCTTATTGCGGGCGCTGTCGCATGCTGTCCCCAGGTTTGATAGGTTCTCTTAGATGCATTTAGAAGCACATTATATTAAAATAAGTAAAGTCATTTCAAAATACCATAAGTATAAGAAAATAACTGGAGATGCTGGTACAAATCGAAGGTATTTATTCACAAAATGCTGGAGTAACTCAGCAGGTCAGGCAGCATCTTAGGAGAGAAGGAATGGGTGACGTTTCGGGTCGAGACCCTTCTTCAGACTGAGCCACAAAATGCTGGAGTAACTCAGCAGGTCAGGCAGCATCAAATGCTTGTGGTTAACCAATTTATTTACCGTCAGGACATTTGACAGGTAGATTGGAGGCGACAGTTTGACGGTCAGGTAAGCGTGGGAATTTTCGCGATGTTTATGGCCATCAGCCATTACATTTAAAGTGGGCTCCCATCCCAGATATGCAACCCAGAAACCAGATATGCATCTCTCGTACATTTTCAAAGAATGCCCACACACTTTTCACAAAAATCCACTTAACCACTTTTTTTTTTTTTTAATTTAATACAGCTATTAGTAAACTGGAAGTAAATCCAGTTTATGCCTTGTTACAGTGAAGCTTGGTTTTTAAGTAACCCATACAAGATGTTATAGTTCAAAATTCTCAAGTACTTACCGACTTGTCAGTGATTTCAGCAAAAATTAGGACGCCGGAGAAGCATTGACAGCGTGAGAATTTCGCGATGTTTCAGAAGACGCTGTAATCTCAACCTGACTCGGCATTGTCGTGGTCATTGTCGTCGGGTAAAAGAAAGGTTCGGCGATCGGCTACGACTTTGACAGTCGCCGGCAGTCGCCAAAAAAATCTCCTAAGTGGGACAGGCCCTTTATTGAAACATATAAGATTATTAAGGGATTGGACACAGTGGAGGCAGGAAACATGTTCCCAATGTTGGGGGAGTCCAGAACAAGGGGCCACAGTTTAAGAATAAGGGGTAGGCCATTTAGAACGGAGATGAGGAAAAACCTTTTCAGTCAGAGAGTTGTAAATCTGTGGAATTCTCTGCCTCAGAAGGCAGTGGAGGCCAATTCCCTGAATGCTTTCAAGAAAGAACTAGATAGAGCTCTTAAGGATAGCGGAGTCAGGGGGTATGGGGAGAAGGCAGGAACAGGGTACTGATTGTGAATGATCAGCCATGATCACATTGAATGGCGGTGCTGGCTCGAAGGGCCGAACAGCCTACTCCAGCACCTATTGTCTATTGTCTTTGGAGTGTGGGAGGAAACCGAAGATCTCAGAGAAATCCCACGCAGGTCACAGGGAGAACGTGCAAACTCCGTACAGACAGCACCCGTGATCAGGATTGAACCGGGGTCTCTGGCGCTGTAGGGCAGTAGCTCTACCGCTGCGGCACCGTGCTGCCCATTTTCCCCTTGGGTGTCGATGAGTGGTAAATTCTGCTGATGATGGCGGGGCGGGAGGGGGGGAAGATGAAAATGTTGGGGGAATTTTTAAATGGAAGTGAATAAAAGATTAGTTCCAATGGGAGGCTGATGGTTGATGCAGATGCAGTATTCAAGTCCCCTTGCATTGAAGGCCAACGTGTTATTTGCCTTCTACTGCTCACTGCACTTGAACGCTGGCTTTCAGTGATAATTATGCAAGAACAATCAGATCTTGTTACATGGTTTGTTTAGTTTGGTTTAGTTTAGAGATACAGTGCAAAAAAAGCCCTTCGGCCCACTGAGTCTGCACCGACCAGCAATCCCCGCACATCAAGTCAAGTCAAATTTATTTGTCACATACACATACACGATGTGCAGTGAAATGAAAGTGGCAATGCCTGCGGGTTGTGCACAAAAAGAATTACAGTTACAGCATATAAATAAAGTTAATAAGTTACTATTAGTGTCGACAAAAATTTAGTCTCTGGGGTTATAAAAGTTGACAGTCCTGATGGCCTGTGGGAAGAAGCTCCGTCTCATCCTCTCCGTTTTCACAGCGTGACAGCGGAGGCGTTTGCCTGATCGTAGCATCTGGAACAGTCCGTTACTGGGGTGGCAGGGGTCCCTCATGATCTTGCTTGCTCTGGATCTGCACCTCCTGATGTATAGGTCCTGCAGGGGGACGAGTGTAGTTCCCATGGTGCGTTCTGCCGAACGCACTACTCTCTGCAGGGCCATCCTGTCCTGGTCAGAGCTGTTCCCAAACTAGACTGTAATGTTGCCGGACAGGATGCTCTCTACAGCCCCAGAGTAGAAGCAATGAAGGATCCTCAGAGACACTCTGAATTTCCTCAGTTGTCTAAGGTGGTAAAGGCGCTGCTTAGCCTTACCCACCAGTGCGGCAATGTGCGTTGCCCATGTCAGATCCTCTGTGATGCGGACTCCCAAGTATTTAAAACTGCTCACCCTATCCACAGTAGACCCATTTATCTCCAGTGGCGTGTACGTCCTTGGATGTTTAGCCCTTCTGAAGTCCACAATCAGCTCCTTTGTTTTAGTGACATTCAAGAGGAGGCTATTGTCCTGACACCAGAGTGCCAGATCAGCCACCTCATTAACACTATCCTACATTAGGGACAATTTTTACCCTGACACCAAGTCAATTAACCTACAAAACCTGTACGTTTTTGGAGTGTGGAAGGAAATCGAAGTTCTCAGAGAAAACCCACGCGGTCACAGGAGAACGTACAAACTCCGTGTAGTCAGCACCCATGGTCAGGATCGAACCCGGGTTTCTGGCGCGGTAAGAGCTGGAAGGCAGCAACTCTACCGCTGTGCCACCGTGCTGCCCATTGTTCATTGAAGGGTGTCCTGATGTAAGAAGAGAGATGGGTTTGAGACACCGTGACCATATCCACTGGACAGGCATGAGCTATTATTTTTTCATGGAAGTCCGCCCTCATGCACATCAGTATAAAAAGTGGTGATTAAAAAAAATTGATAATCCTGCAAGGTTTTAAATCAAGAATTATAGTTACTAATAAAAGCTTCTCAGACCTATTAATTAATAGGACATATTGTTTGCCAGCTTGTTACATTACATAGAACACAAAGTGTTGGAGTAACTCAGAGGAGGGCAGGCAGCATCTCTGGAGGACATTGATAGGTGGCGTTTCGAGTTGCGACCCTTCCCTCACCCTGAAACGTCACCTATCTATGTCCTCTACAGATGCTGCCCGACCCGCTGTGTTACCCATATAACAGTCACACACACACACACACACACACACTTATATACACCAATGAGCCAAAACATTATGACCGCTGACAGGCGAAGTGAATAACATTGATTATCTTGTTACAATGGCACCTGTCAAGGGGTGGGATATATTAGTATACGAAAATAACTGCAGATGCTGGTACAAATCGATTTATTCACAAAATGCTGGAGTAACTCAGCAGGTCAGGCAGCATCTCGGGAGAGAAGGAATGGGTGACGTTTCGGGTCGAGACCCTTCTTCAGACTGGTGGGATATATTAGGCAGCAAGTGAACAGTCAGTTCTTGAAGTTGATGTGTTGGATGCAGGAGAAATGGGCAGGAGTAAAGACCTGAGCGACTTTTACAAGAAGGGCCAAATTGTTATGGCCAGACGACTGGGTCAGAGCATTTCTGAAACGGCAAGGCTTGTGGGGTGCTCCCGGTCAGCAGTGGTGAGTACCGACCGACAGTGGTCAGAAGAGGGACAAACCACAACCCGGCGACAGGGTGTTGGGCGCCCAAGGCTCATCGATGCGCGAGGGCAACGCAGGCCATCCCTTCTGGTCCGAACCGACAGAAGGTCTACGCGGCACAAGTCACAGAAAATTTTAATGCTGGTCACGGGAGGAATGTGTCACAATACACAGTGCATCGCACCCTGCTGCATATGGGGCTACACACAGAAGACCAACAGCATATTAGGCAGGTGGTCATAATGTTTTGGCTCATCAGGTCATAATGTTTTGGCTGATCAGTGTATATACATATATATCTGTTGTGCTGTTGCAAGTAAGAATTTTATTGTTCCATTTCGTGAATATGACAATAAAACACTCTTGCCCCTTGACTTGGTGGAGCAGATTTGCGGGGCTAAGATTCTCTTCTATGTTCATCTGCAATAAACATCTATCTGATGGCTTTCTAAATAAATGATGCAAGGGGAAATTATTTGGGGGAAAATGTTATGCAGAAAGTTGCATAATCCTTGTGCTTCATTGAAAACCATGGGATGATCAATTATACAAAGGCATTCATTTTTAGAAAGGGATATTTTTATAAAGGGACTGGACCAAGTGGACCCGTTGGGCCCAAACCTCTCCTGCATTGGTACAGCACCCTCTCTTCCCCCCCTCCCCTCTCCCCCCTCCCCCTCCCCCTCCCCTCTCCCCTCCCCCCTCCCTCTCCCCCCTCCCCTCCCACTCCCCATTCCCCTCCCCACCTCCCATCCCCCTCCCCCCAATGCCATCCCCCTCAACCCCATTATCCTCCCTCCAACCCCACTCCCCCTCCACTCCCCCTCCTCCCGTTCCCCGCGCCCCCTTCCCCTCCCCCCACTCCATCCCCCTCAACCCCCCGTATCCTCCCTCCTCCCCCCTCCCTCCCTCCCCCCCTACCTCCCTCCCCCCCCCCCCCACCTCCCTCCCTCCCTCCCCCCACCTCCCTCCCCTCCCCCCCCCCCCCCCCCCACCTCCCTCCCTAGGAGACAGATTTAAACTTTAAAATATGAATAACGTTAAATATATAACACCAATTTCAATGAAACTTCTTCCATTAGCACCAAGGGGACGACGGTGAGTAAGGTGGGCCTAAAATTGTCGCGCTATTGTGTACCGGTTTGGCTGTAGTTCAGGAACAAACAACCGAACAAACGAGAGTTTTAGTATATAGATGTAACAGAGTATGTTTTTGGCCTGATTTATCTGGCTCTAAGATGTCAGTTCTGTCAGCATCAGTTATCTCAATTTATGTACACTTTAATGTTCCGAATCTCAGTTTAAGGTTTCTACAAGTTCTGAAATGTTGTCTGCATGGATTGGCAACAGTTAAATATTCCAACGCGGACTGAGAGGAACGTTTCTTAAGATTGTGGGCACATAGCAAAACACTGGTGCATTTCCATTATCCAGGCAGTGGAAACCCCAGGCCATCTATTTTCCATTTGTGCTGCTTGTCTGCAATAAGTTGCTTCTTTTGTTGAGCCTGCAGCTTAACGAAGGCCGCTCTGCACTGATAGGGTTAGGCTGACTGCGCAACATCCCATTTCACTCCAGTTAGAGAGCAGTGTTTATCTGGCCTCTGGGCTCGAGAAACACTGCACGCAGTAAGCGGCAGAAGAAGCATTACAATATGAAAACAGTTTGAAAGATCTGCTCCAGGGGAATTAGAGAGACTTTGATTGGTTTGATGGGCCGATAATGGCGGATATTTTGCACAGGCAGAGAAAAGTACACTTTCGAGCACTTTTAGCAAAGTCGGAAAGCAGGGAATGCAAAGCAGCACGAGCCAGGCGCTGGAAATACTAGATAAAAGTTGGCTTCAAGGAACCCAATGCCAAAAGGAGGGAAACTTTGAGCAGAATCCCACATTTCCCCGCATAGTTCTTCGAGGGAGAGTGAGAGTGGGGCTGGGGGAGGAGAGAATGGGGAGGGTGGGGGGGAGGAGAGAGTGGGGAAAGGGGGGTGAGTGACAGTGGGGCTGGGGGAGGAGCGAATGGGGGGGTGGGGGGAGGAGAGAGTGGGGAAAGGGGGGTGGTGGGGGAGAGTGCGAGTGGGGGTGGGAGGGAGAGTGGGACTGGGGAGGAGGGCAGGGAGGGGTGCGGTGGAGGGAAGAGTGGGGAGGGGAGGAGGAGGGATGGAGGGGAGGGGACAGCAGAGGAGGGGGGTGGTGGTGGGTGGATGAGAGAGTGGGGGTGGGGGGGAAGGGGGACAGTGGGGTCAGGGAAGATGGGAGAGTGGGGGGTAGGGAGGGGGGCCATAAGGCGGATTGAGTAGGGGGTTGAGGGTGCTACACCAATACAGGAGAGGCTTTGGGTCCAGTGCATTAGGTCACACCCTCTCCCCTTCCCTGTACCGCCCTTAATTGCGCTCCCCCCTCCCCTGGAGGAGCACGGTACCACAGTGAAGGAGAAAGAAGATGGCCGCTGACAGGACAGTGTCAGTGACTCCCTCTTCCGTTTCCCCCCCCCCCCACCCCATTCCCCCCTCTCCACCCCCCCCCCTCCTCTCCCCCCCACCCCTCCTCTCCCCCCCATTTTATTTTTTTAACAGACAATTTATTTTAAAGAAAAAACGCGATTTCCCCAGGTCGCAATGGAAATCCTACGAGGAACGGGCCCAACTTGGTCTAGTACTAGATAAAAGATGGCTTCAAGGAACCCAATGCAAAAAGGAGGGAAACTTTGAGCAGAATCCCACATTTCCCCGCATAGTTCTTCAAGATTCAAGATTCAAGATTCAAGATAGCTTTATTTGTCATCCAAAAAAACGGATTTTTTTGGACGAAATTCAGTCACCCACAGTCCAACAATAAGAGGATTAAAATAGGCAGATTACACAATAAAGCATTAAAATAGGCAAATTACACAACCCCAAAAACACACAAAAAAAGAAACATCCATCACAGTGAGTCTCCTCCAATCCTCTCTCCTCACTGTGATGGAAGGCCACGATGTCTTTTCCCTTACCCTGCCGTCTTCTCCCGCGGTCAGGTTGTTGTGGTTGCAGGCCGCGCCGGACGGTCCGCAGCGGGCCGACCCAAGCCCCGCGATCCGGGGCGGGCGAACACGCTGCCGCTGTTGCTGCACGTCGGGGCGGTCGTGGCTCCCGACATTGAAGCCATTCAGCAGATGCTCCTTTGTCACTGTTAAAGGTACAACTTTACTCTGTGCATTTATGACAATGTCAGTGTTTCTGCCTGCTTATGTTGAAACCTAGAAGACTCAATTAAATTTGCTTCTATCTTCTTTCCTTCCTTCATTATTTTCTGGTCCATTGCTGTCCCTATACTTCCTGTCACAAGGTCATAAGTGACAGGAGTAGAATTAGGCCATTCGGCCCATCAAGTCTACTCCACCATTCAATAATCATGGCTGATCTATCTCTCCCTCCAAACCCCATTCTCCTGCCTTCTCCCCATAACCTCTGGCACCCGTACTAATCAAGAATCTATCTATCTCTGCCTTAAAAATATCCACTGACGGCCTCCATGGCCTTCTGTGGCGAAGGATTCCACAGATTCACCACCCTCTGACTAAAGAGTGTCCTCTACCTGCTTCTCGATCTTCATCCGATCGCTTGATTGAATGCGACAGCAGGGAACAAGGTCCTTTGGTCCACCGAGTCTACGCTGGCCATCCATCACCCATTCACGCTAGTTCTATGTTAGCCCACTTTTGCAGCCGGTCCTTTCGTACTCGTTTAGTTCAGTTTAGTTTATTGTCACTGTCACCGAGGTACAGTGAAAAGCTTTCGTTGCGTGCTATCCAGTCAGTGGAAAGACAATACATGATTACAATCGAGCCATTCACAGTGTACAGATACTTGATAAAGGGAATACCGTGAATTACGTTTAGTGCAAGATAAATCTAGTAAATTTAGAACTCAGAAGGCAGTGGAGGCCAATTCTCCGAATGCATTCAAGAGAGAGCTAGATAGAGCTCTTAAGGATAGCAGAGTCAAGGGGTATGGGGAGAAGGCAGGAACGGGGTACTGATTGAGAATGATCAGCCATGATCACATTGAATGGCGGTGCTGGCTCGAAGGGCCGAATGGCCTCCTCCTGCACCTATTGTCTATTGTCTATTAAAGTCCGAGGGTCTCCAATGAGGTAGATAGTAGTTCGGGGCAATCCACAAAGGCCAATTAACCTACACATCTCTGAGACTAGGTTTGCAACCAATATCCACTGAATTCCTGACTACACTTCGTCTCAAGCTATTTTCCGTGAGGACTACATTCCCTTCCCCATTTTCCCCATCCATCTTGCATCTATCCTGGCAATGCTTCCTTCTCCCAAAGTCATATTCATGTTGTTTATCGTCCTGGTGAGAAACGAAGTAACTTCATTATTTCACTCTCATTACGTGCGAAATGTTGGAGAATGTTAAAAGGCCAGTCCACTTTTCCCTTTCACCTTGCAATGATGCCTAATACTCTGCTTCCCTTTGTAATTGCTGCTGAATTTGCAAGTTAACTTTCTGTGACTGGTACGTGATGAACCCAAATCCATTTTGAGAACCAATGTGTAGATTGGTAGATGCCAAGAAAGAATCGATCATGCTAAAAGGGTGTACGGTTTGTGATCCATCGGTGACCATGACAACGGTTTGTTGTGAGTCTCGTCTGTGCCTGATCCCTGATAACCTGCTGTGCAGAATCAGGCACTTGATCACAAAAGAGATTTCTTTTCTCCAAAATGCAATGGAGTAGAGATGAATCGAACAGTACCTTAGCCGATGGAAGGACCGTTCAGAAAGTCAGATAACAGAGGGGAAGTAGCTGTTCCCGCGTCTGGTAGTGCATGTGTTCGAGCTTCTGTATCTTCTGCCCACAGGAGTGGTGAGAAGAAGGAATGGCCAGGGTGGGTCAAGTGTTTGATTCTGTTGGCGGCTTTTCCAAAGCAGCCTGGTGTAGTTGGGGTCAACGGTGGGAGCCTCGTCTGTGTGTTGGACTGGGCTACATCCACAACTTTCTGCATAAAAAGCTTCATATTGCAAAAATAGCCACTACATTTCAAATGCAAGCCTTCCATTGATTTAAATTGTAAAGGCATGTGAAAAGTCTTAGGGTCACAGAGGGGCAAAGCCTGGAAACAGGCCCCCTGAGTCCGCACTAACCAACCACCCATTTAACTAAGCCTACATTAATCACATGTTTTACTCCCCCCACCTTCTCACCACCTCCTACTGGATTCTACCAACTCACTTCAATGCTGGGGTCAATTTACAGCGGCCGATCGGACATGCTTTTTTTCAGAAATGCGTAGTTGTATCCCATTAGAAAAAGCTACTTATAATCTGAGAAATAGATATGATTTCTTTTTGAAAGTTTGGAACCCATTCATTTTAAAACTAGGACTAAGAATTGGAAATATTTAAATTCAGGATTGTTTTGATACCCTTAATAAGAATTTAATAAGAAATTAGCCGGAAGTGTTTCCTTTTTGACTCCAGGTTTCCTTCTTGACTCCAGGTTTCTTTCTTTCTTTCTTCCTTCCTTCCTTCCTTCCTCCCTTCCTCCCTTCCTCCCTTCCTCCCCTCCTCCCCTCCTCCCCTCCTCCCCTCCTCCCCTCCTCCCCTCCTCCCCTCCTCCCCTCCTCCCTTCCTTCCTCCCCTTCCTCCCCTCCTCCCCTCCTCCCCTCCTCCCCTCCTCCCCTCCTCCCTTCCTTCCTCCCTTCCTTTCTCCCTTTCTTCCTCTCTTTCTTTCTCTCTTTCTTTCTTTCTTTCTTTTTCTTCTCTTTCCTCTTTTTTCTAACTGGGGGTGGTGGGGAGGGGGGTTGTGGGTGGGGAGATAATACAGAACAATACATGTATAATCGAGTTTATAATGTAGGTATCATTGGGTACTATGAGTTGTAACATGTATGTGCTTTGTTAAAATTTTAATTTAAATTTTTTTTAAAATAATTTACAGCGGTCGATTACCAAACAACTTGTACATCTTTGCGATGCGGAATGACACTAGAGAACCCAGAAGAAACCCATACAGTCATAAGAAGAATGTGCAAACTTCACACGGATAGCACCCGTGGTCAGGATTGAACCCGGGTTTAGTTTAGTTTAGTTTAGTTTAGAGATGCAGCACGGAAACAGGCCCTTCGGCCCACCACATCTGCACCATTCAGCGATCCCCGCACGTCACCACTAAGCTACACTAGGGACAATTTTTACATTTATACCAAGCCAATTAACCTCGAAGCGTAGCGTAGGTTCACTAGGTTGATTCCCGGAATGGCGGGACTGTCGTATGTTGAAAGGCTGGAGCAATTAGGCTTGTATACACTGGAATTTAGAAGGATGAGGGGGGATCTTATTGAAACATATAAGATAATTAGGGGATTGGACACATTAGAGGCAGGAAACATGTTCCCAATGTTGGGGGACTCCAGAACAAGGGGCCACAGTTTAAGAATAAGGGGTAGGCCATTTAGAACGGAGATGAGGAAGAACTTTTTCAGTCAGAGAGTGGTGAAGGTGTGGAATTCTCTGCCTCAGAAGGCAGTGGAGGCCAGTTCGTTGGATGCTTTCAAGAGAGAGCTGGATAGAGCTCTTAAGGATAGCAGAGTGAGGGGGTATGGGGAGAAGGCAGGAACGGGGTACTGATTGAGAGTGATCAGCCATGATCGCATTGAATGGCGGTGCTGGCTCGAAGGGCTGAATGGCCTACTCCTGCACCTATTGTCTATTGTCTATTGTCTATTGAAACCTGTGCGTCTTTGGAGTGTGGGAGGAAACCGAAGTTCTCGAAGAAAACCCAGGCAGGTCACAGGGAGAACGTACAAACTCTGTACAGACACCCGTAGTCAGGATCGAACCCGGGTCTCTGGCGCTGTAAGCGCTGTAAGGCAACAACTCTACCGCTGCGCCACCATGCCACTGGGTCTCTGGCGTTGTGAGGCAGTGGCTCCACTCGCTTCACCACTGTGCCAGAGGCAGGAGATTTATCTACTTTCAGTAACATGGAAAAGAGGTACAACAAAATTATTAGGAGATAAATATTTTTGCAACAAGTTAAAAATTAAAGTTGATACTGTGGAACCATCTTGGCTGTGGCCACTATTAATGCTAATTGGTGGTTTGTGGAATTAATTGCCCAATTGAATGGCCAAGTGC